>NC_059474.1:21952494-22255524 GCF_018139145.2 Gymnogyps californianus | reverse complement strand
CACCCTTTAATTTTTTTTTCTCTTTATCTCTTTCAAATTATTGTGTTATCCTTCCATTTCCTTGTGTAACTGAGTCTGGATAAGTAAGAAGGATCATTTTTAACACCATTTCTGATATGAAACATGCCTTGCATGTTCCTTAACTAAATAGCGTGTTCTGACCCAGCAAAATCTGTCCAAATGTAATTCACAAATGCTTCTGTGCAGGAATAAATTGTCCTTAATCAAAGAACAATTCGAATGAAAGGGAGAATACTGATAGATCTTTCACAGTCTGTGTCCAGTCTTTCTTTATGAACCACGTATGTTGAAAAATCAGCCTTTGAGGAAATGAATTTGGTTTCCCTACAACACCCTGTTGCATATGCATATGACTAAGAATTTTTGCATATGCTGTTTCCAAGAATATATTTCAAACTATGTTACTGTATTTTAACTCATAGAGACTGGGAATGACCTGGAAATATCAAACATATTTTTAAGCCTGGAATGAGTGAGTATCAGCTTTCAAGCTGATCAGAAGTCAGGGATAGTAGAAGAACTCAGTTTTGCCTCTGTTTCTCAGTTCTCCCCTTACCAGACTGGTTAGGCTAAACTGTAAAACAATGCAATTTAAAATCTTGCTCTCTCATATGTGGAACCATCAAAAAGAAACTGAGTCAAAGGTCAGACAAAATAGCTATTACAGTCAATTTTTAAAGTATAATGGGAGGTATGATATTTAAGGTCAAATAAGAACATCAGAAATCAAACCAGACTGGGAATAGTGTTCAGAAACAGACTTGCAATAGTGTTCTACTAAATAGACTTGCAGACACATGATGGACTAAGAATGCATACATGGGCAGTTATTGCCTCTAAGCTGACATGCAGCAACTTGATGGTATTTCTAAATGCCGTGAGACAGTAAATCTTTGATAATTTTAAATTAAAAACCCTCATGGCAAAAAGCATTTTCAGTGAAGAGAGTGGCTAACAAATGGGTTCAACTTTTAAAAGCATTCATGTTCTGAATTTGTACTTATTTCTTGACCACCATGTGATGATTTAATGAAAAACTGTGCTTCACACTCCATGTAATTACATTCCAAACCCGAATATAATCCCATCAATTTTCTGCTTTCAATTGTTAACTGCAGTCAGGATTTTTGTTAAGAAAAGGGTTTTTTGTCTAATATTCCTGAAACTAATACATAAATAAATACATAAATCAAATTATTTAAAAAAAAATGCAAAACTGAAGAGATTTTATTCAAAAACTTATCTGAAAGCAATATACCTTCAAGCAGAAATCAAGTAAAGAATATGTCAGCCCCAGAGATTAATATTTGGGATAGTTATGAGAAAGTAAAAAAGGTTATTATAAGTATTTTTCAGTATTAAGTATATCTCTCAAAACAGTTGCAAGAACATTAATGATATGTAAAAAGATTTAGTTTCCTTAGTTTAAAAGAAGTTTTCCTCCCATAAGGTTTATAAATTTAGAAGTTAAATTATATAATAAAGTTTTATAGTTCTATAATTCTGGACATGCATGCTCTATAGAGAATTTGTTATTGCATTCCCCGATCAAAATATTTTATTATTGATGCCAAAAAGGGAAAGTCTAATAATGAAAAAGGGTTGATGAACATCATAATTTTAATTTGCTTCATTCATGTGGGAGGTGTTCAAATAGTAGGATGGAGATATCTGCATAACCATCTTAGTGTATCAAAATACATGGTATGTTGAAGAACTAGGACAATGATACAGATTTCAAGAGGAAAAAACAAAGCTTTATTTTTACCAGATCATTTTCATTTTAAAAAGAACCTGTTATAGCAGGTTCTGTACATTTATTAAATTAAGATGTTTAATGTAAAAGAGTTAGAATCTTAGATACTCTTGAGGAAGAGAGAATCTGTACAAATTCAACAAAGATATTAATATCATTATTTCTTCTATTGTTCTGATTTTTTGTTAATTTAGAAGATCTAATGCTTATAAATGTACATCAATATCTCTCAGATGCAAACCACACTAATGTCTTATCTTCCTTAATCACTAGGAGATAGGCCATTTCATGCCTCACCAATTTGTGACAGTACTAGACACAAATGGTGAATTAATACCTAGGTAACAAAAAAAGGCTGGAATATCACATCACACCAAAACTCCTCTTTCTTCTTAATCAGTTTCAAACTTACTGGCATTTTTAAAGATTAATTGGCCAGGCCTAACTATCTTAGAGCTTGACTTTCATCTCATTCCACAGTGTAACATCTATGAGTATTAGCACAAAATGAGTTATTGTATCTATTTCTGAATAGGACTCCTTCCTTTAAAATAAACTGAAACTAATGTTAAGATATGCTACCCCGAAAATTTTAAGGAACAGTGGACCTATTCTAATCCTGCAGGACTAATTATCAAATTGGCAAATAATGCCAGGAAAATAATCAAAGATTTCTTTCCATCTCACAGTCTTTATTTTCATCGAAATAGAAAGAAGAAAAGGGTTTTACTTCTGTTCTCCAGGACATAACTATTCTTCAGATTGCCTGTAAATGATCCATATGAGCTGTGCCATCAAAGGATGGTTCAGCCCGCAGCATTCTTAATGCATCATTCATATGAAGACTTTAAACGTTTCAGGGATACACAGTTCCTTTAGCATGTTGCACTGCAGCATCACAGTCAGCTTCAGTAAGAAGTGTTACTGAGCTCATTAGCTATTTAGTCTCTTGGGTAATCAAAATTTGTTATCACAGTTGACTCTAGTTACTACACATCTCAATCATACCTTGCAATGAAATGTTTGAATTTCATCTTGACACCACAACAGGTCATTTCTTTTCTGACTTCACTTGCAATATGTTCTGCTTGCTCTTACCTTAGAGCTTTTTTAATTAGAAAAGAATACAGAGTGGCAGCCATTCAAATAAAACCCAAGAATGTTAAAAAAGTACTTCTTGCAGTGTTTGTTAGGTACGTGATTTAACAGCATGTGTAAGGACCACTTAAACAAATCCGAAGTGAATGAAAGCTTGGCAAGTTATGCAGAATGATGTATATTTATTTGCTAGGAAAAATGTAGTCTGTCCTAAAGCAGCCACTGATAAATTCTATCTGCTTCGCTAGCAATTTTGAATGTACATTTCTGGCATGCTTTGTACAAAATGAATAAAACTAGATCTTGAACTAGTACTGAACAGAATTCATTAAATTACAGTGATATTTACAGATCCTCAGTACGATCAGGACTGCATTGTGTTAGGTCCTGTACAAATGCATTTTTAAAAGAATAACTTAGTGTTGAAGGACAAGAGGGATGAAAAATGCAAAAAAGTTCAATGATTTGTCCGAAAGCACACATATAAAGATTAAGATAGGCATATAGGGCTAATACTGGAGCATATAGTTAGATTCCCTAAACTATGGATTGCCTCAGGCAGAGAAGCTGTATTATAGAAGGCAGATCCTATGCTTGCTCTCTTTCATAACCTTTTTGCAAGCACCTAATACACTCACTGTTAGAAACAGAGTATTTAGCTAAGTGGACTTTTGTTCTGGCCCATTATGGCCATTTTATAATTATTGGTTTATAGTTACTTTTCTTCAAAAAGTAGACTATGAATCTGAGCATGTTCCTGCAGTTCATTCCAAAATCTGTTCTATTTCTACCCATTTTTTAATGTCCAAACTTGGTCTGTGGTGCGTAGGGAAATCCCTTTCCCTATGGACTGTTAATCTCTCCATACAATATCAACACTGATTGATTTGATTTAAAGTTTTATACATGTTTACTTAACACAAACAGCTATGTGTATAAATAACATTTGTATTTGTTGCTCTCACAGTCATAACTGCAAAACAGCATGAAGAAATAAGCATAAGAAATATATACTGGATGTTTTATCATGTACAGAAACCTAGCCAGCAGCAAATATCGCCGTAAAGTTATTCTAGCAATCTTATAACCAGCTAGTACAGTTTGGGAGGCATTTGCCACGAACACTGTTTGCTCATAATATATTTAATCTGATCTGAAACCTATGGTGCACACAGTTTCAATTTCTAACCTGGACTACATACAGCACTCCCTAGATAACCACGGGATCAGAACCAACCCCACAGAGCTTAAATATCCAGCGTGGATGGTTGAGAGACCCTTCGGAATGTCAGCTGAAACTAGAGCCTGGCCAAGATTTTCTTCCTCACCACTTTAGAGAGGTATTCACCAATAGTCATATCTGCAAGCTAAATCTAGCAACTGCACTCTCACAGACTGAGCAAGGAAGATCATTCAAGCAGTCAGGCTCTCCTCTCACTTGGAAAGTGGCGGTCATAGCTTCTTTGCTTGCTCCTTCATCAAACCAGCTGTGTGACTGCTTCTCTGTTGTTCTGATATGATAAGCACCATAGCTTAACCAACCAGTGAAGGGTGGGTTCACACAGGAAAGTTTCAGTCTTATTTAAGAGTTTCTGGCACCACTAAACTTCGCCTCCAAGAGGTGACTGGTGCTTACATCATCACTCACTCTACGAGCCCATTACTTTAAGCTGGTGACAGGCACCAGAATGGGGTTGTTGGCAACAATTGCCTCTCAAATGTGGTGCTGACAGTGAAACAGCTTCCTTTATATTACCTGTAGATCAAGACAGAAGAGATCTTGCTTCACGCAAGAGAAAAAAACAGTCTGATATGAGAAACTAGTTGCTAATATTTTCTGCCTTTCAGTGTCTGAAACCTCCCAGGCTCGACCCTGACACAGCAGTCACAAAGCCAGTAAATTCAAACCTGGGTCAACTATGCAATGGTTTCCCTGCTCCCACCTCATGGAGAATTATGTTGCCTAATATAGAGAAGAAATAATTTTCATGTTATCTTGCACACTTTAACTTAACGCCTCTCTGGTGTAGAGTTACAAATTTGTATCACCTCTTATTTAAAGCTATGAGCAAACTCTACCATCTGTCCCAAATGAAGGAAGATAGCGGTCAGTCTCCAAATCCCTTTAATTTCTTTAAATGCTAATATAGAAAACAAACAAAAAAATGTTTTGCAATATTTATAATATTTCCTACAGTGAGTACAGGAATGCTTAGGTAAAGTATCTACCTAAGATAAGAAGATCAACATTCCTGTGATTTTATGTTAACTACTTTCTTAACACTGAGAGGCCAATAAATGCAAGCTTTTTAAATATGTGTACAGTTCAGTAGATGGTGGGCTTCTAAACAGTGGGAAGATCAAATACTACTTACCAAAATAATTGCATATTACATCTTCTGGTGATAGTTCACCAGGCCCTCTGTAGCCTGAGGCATACTCCTACAAAGTGTTTGACAGACACAATGAGAACTTTTGAACAATGGAAACACCACATTTTAGCAAAATACTGAGCTCAGTTATCTGAAGAACACCTTTTTCTGGAAAGGGTTGGCTCAATGGATACACGACAGATGAGACTACAGAGGGAAAATGTTGCTAAACTGTGTTCAGCTGTCTTTGTGCTCTGATCTTTTATCTAAACAACTGGAACAAGTGTGAAATGTTTGGTTAAAATACCTTATGACTGAATCAATTAGGATTCAGTTTAACCAGAGAATATAGCAAATTTTATTTATACCATTGCAGCAACAAAAGTATTCGAGTTCTAGCAGATTCCCCAGAGCTAAAGTTTTCCTGCATTTCTGAATGATGCTCCTTGAGGATGATAGGATTTTGGCTTTTTTATTACATATATATTTTTCAGGTCATCTTTGCTGAAATCCAAAGTGTTATTAGTTTCTGATATTTTTGACAACAGCTTTCATTCTTTCACTCAATCTTCCTGCACACTTATTAATTTCTCTTGCATTAGTTTCGTATATGCAGAAGATCCATTTCTGTCATTAGCAAAAGTTTTATCTACCAAGAAAAACTTAGGAGTGTGTCAGCTCTTCCTAATAGTGTCCCATTGTTATTTGTATTGAGCTGAACATGTAATTTAAACCATCAGAAAAGATGATACTTAAAATGGGTTCCCCATTTGGAATGACTCCTCAACTAACTCACTTTCACCTAATAAGTTCCTTTCAGACGAAGAAAAATCTTCTTTTTCCTGTAGGTGCAGTTTCACAATTAATTTTAAATCAATCCTTTTAAAGAGATGTCCCAGCTTTTTGCATATCCTCTTCTGTGTATAAACTAATAATTATTGAGTCATGTGGTAATCAAGGAGTTTGATGATTCTGCTAAAAATTAATTAGGGGAAAAGGAGAAACTTTCAGTAAGATTATTAGACTGAACTCATCCCCTGCACATCCTCATGATCACTAATGTTAACATAGAGGAGACATAATTAATTTCCTGGGTTAGAAGGGAACAGAAAGTCAGTATTACCCTTTTTGGTATCAAGGAATCATATTCTGAAAGTGTCCTCGTAGTCACTCCCGTTTCTGTTGTAGTTCCTGGTTTCTGCTTTTCCATTCTGTGATTCTTTGCTGTTTCATACTTGACTCTCCTGGCTTTAAAAACCAAGCAAACAAGAACCTTCCTTCCTCTATTGAGCTTTTGACCTTTTAGATACAACATGAACTGAGGATGTCTAAGTGCAAACTTTGAAGTAATAGTACCTTGTGCTCAGGAAAATTCAGAAAACTTTGCTAGCATAAAATAGCTTTTAATAAACTACTTGTGCCTGTAGAATCTCTCTTGTGTGGAAGAGCTTTCAAAAATGGCTTTATAACAGCATCTATGCTATCATCTTTTTGTTGTTATTATAGAAAAACTGCTGCAGAAAATAATGTGGAACTGGGTGCATATTGGACTTCATTTACACAGTATTGATTTTTGCCTGAAGGTAAATGCTGCTGTCTGCATAACAAACCTTTTAAACATTAGTTTGTATTTTTAAGAAGCTACAGACAGTATTAGAGAGTATAAAGTATATTACCCTACCTTGCTCTTTCTATTTGTAATACCTTGCACAAGAACAGAATTGATAGTTTGATTTTTAGATTATTCTTCTCATTTATGTAGCAGTCATATTGGTTTGCGTTACAGCTGTACAAGTTTAATTTTGATCTTCAATTTTATAATTAAACAAAAAAATTCTATAAAAGAACATTTACAATATCCCCCTCATACAGCTTCTGCTCCAATGTATTACTGCTGCTGTAACTATCACTTCTATGAGAATTTGCACTGCAAGGAGGATCTGGCTAGCATCTGAATCTTCATTGCAGTATGTATGTATCTGTGCAACCATAGCACATTCCTTGTTTCAAAATATTCCCTGTAAGCCTTATCAATTATGTGATTTTTCTACATTTGAGACCAGTGCGACATTCTCTTTTTGACAAACCCGTTTATTTTGTACTTTGCTGTGTATATGAGAAAATGACTTGCATTAATAAAAATGTCTACTGTTTCACCTAAGCGTATGCATTATATATGTGTGCAAATATCTTTATTTGAAAGTGCATTCTGGACTTTTCTGAAGTTTGTCCAAATCATATACAAATTATGCTCCTATTTTAATGAATTTGGATCTGTTGTAAATAATTTAGGGTTTTTTTTATTCACAGGTTCAGAGAAACAAAGAAATCATATGAGATAAAAAGATTAAATATGTCTTGTCCAAAACTCCTTTTTCTTCTTTAGATTAAAACATATGGCTTATTCATTTTTTATGTGAGTGCCTTGCTTACTCTTTTAGAAAATATGAACTGTTCCATACAGCTGCTTGTCTTTTCAGAATTTTATAACAAACTGGGATATCTTGCATCATGATGAGTTTGTGGAAAATCAACCTTTTTAATAAAGAAATATTTCTTTTCACACTAATCTGATCATCAGTGAAGCAGAGTACATAATCACTGACATGAAGGAAGAAAAACAAAAATCTAACATGATTTGATGTTCCCTCCTACAGTAAGATCAGAGTTAATTCTGTCTCATATTAGCAAACATTTTATCTTGCTATAATACATCAGATCTTATTAAGGATCTTATTACCATACTTAAGAAGTGTACAAATGCATGAAACAAAAATTCAACAACTAAAAGAATAGCCCTTATTTGATCCAGAATAATTCTTTGTTTGTAAGAACAGTATTTTCACACACTTGAATTAGCATGACCAATCTTTCTTCATCAACAGTCCTTACCTTTCGATAACTAGGCTAGTATACCGTTAAACTGCAAACTCTCAGTTCTGAAAAATGGAAGAACTTATTGAGCTATTGGGAACTCATTCTTCAAGAAGGTGAGGATCAGATGCTTCTCTTTGATCTCTTTGTTTCCATTTAATTGTGTAAGGAAAGTTTCTTCTATTGTCTCCAGGAAATTGAAGGAGATTAATGCAACAAGACACAATTTTTTTCTGGACTATGGTAAAAAAATAAATAAATAAGTACAAAGGAAGGACCTGATTCAAGTCCTTGAAATCAATCAGATACTTTGTTGTTATTCTTGGTATTTTGAATGGGGCAACACACACAAAAATGTAAATTCAGGTTTAATAATAATAAAATAATGAAATTGATACAGTTGTTGAATAATAAAGAATACAAATGTGAGGTTATAGGCAAGCTTATCTTTGAATAAACTATTCAACTGACAAAAGAATCATCAGTTGCGTAAGAAAGCTCTACACAGCTACCATATTATGCTTGTGCTTTAACAATAATTTTTAACACATTTTAGATCAACAGAGCATAAGGTATATCACACTATTTTAACTTTCCAAGATGCAGAATTCTGAAATGTATTAGCAGCCACAAAAAGTATTTTTTGGCTTGCCTCTTTTTCAGTGATGTATCAACTTAATTATTCCTCAGCTATAGCCAAAGAATGATTTATTTACAGCTCCATTTTTTTCTTTAATTTTTTTTTCATTTTCCATGTATGCTATTTTCTGCTTTGCCAATGCATCACTTCCTGTTTCAAAAGTAATATGGAGCAATTTGGTTGTTGTCGTGCTTTAACCCTGCCTGGCAACTGAGCACTGCACAGCCACTCGCTCACTCCTCCACCCTTTCACTTAGTGAGAAAGGTTTCTCATATGGATCTTCCCAGGGCTATGCATAACTCTTCTACTTTTTGCTCATCTCCTCAAGATACTTGGGGCTACTAAATGTGTTACATTCCAGTCAGAGCAGGACATCTGTTTGGGTGACTTAGATGCTGTTGGAGACACTTCTACACAGCAGGAAATATATGTAAGCCCCCTGATCATATAAAGAACAGTAACTTTCTTTCCAGTCACTCGAATTTGTAGCAGGTTTCTGCAGCCTCGGCCATTTGCATTAAGAAAGAGATTCTGCCATCACTGCCTATTGTTTATTTGTATCCTTAAAAGGTGTCCTGGTTTCAGCTGGGAATAGAGTTAACTCTCTTCTTAGTAGCTGGTACAGTGCTGGGTTTTGGATTTAGTGTGAGAATACTGTTGATAACACTCTGATGTTTTAGTTGTTGCGAAGTAGCGCTTATCTTAAGCCAAGGACTTGTCAGTTTCCCATGCTCTGCCAGCAAGCAGGTGTGCAAGAAGCTGGGAGGGAGCATAGCTGGGGCAGCCGACCTGAACTAGCCAAAGGGGTATTCCATACCAAGGAAAGTCATGCCCAGTATATAAACAGGGGGGAGTTGGCCAGGGCGGGTGGATCGCGGCTCTGGCATTGGTCAGCGGGTGGTGAGCAATTGCATTGTGCATCACTTGTCTTTTCTTGGGTGTTATTTCTTTTTTTTGTTGTATTCTTTTTCATTACAATTATTATTATTCTTAGCTAGTAGTGTATTTTTATTTTTTACTTTAGTTATTAAACTGTTCTTATCTCAACCCACGAGTTTTACTTTTTTTCCTTTCCTTGTCCCCACCCCACTGGGAGGGGGAAGCGGCTGCGTGGTGCTTAGTTGCTGGCTGGAGTTAAACCACAACAAAAGGCCTTTGAAACAAGTCTTTGTATTTTTTGTTATAATATGGATGTTCTTTAACTTTTTTGCATTTGTGTCCTTCATTTCCACCCACTATCTCCTCGAGACAATAGAACAAACTCACCTTGCACCATGAAAGAAAAACAACTCAGAGACTAACCTGATACTAATCCTTATGAGCATTAAGAACTTCACATCTGCTGTCAGTCTGGAAGCTGTTTCACCATTTATATGTTGAGTTATCAATTTGTGATGGGTAGCAAATCTTCATTTTTTTAATATCCATGTTGTTTCTTGGCGTAGTTAGGATTAAAGGTTCATTAGAACAATAATTGTGGTCCACACACTGAGAAGCCTCAATGTCTGCTTTAATACACTTTACTAGCAAGATAGTAAAAATGTATTTTTGTACATGACCGTTCATGATGTCAGACACTAGCAACACTATTTTCCATAGTATGCACTGTGTCTTTTTGCCCTGAGCAAACAGAATGTAATGCGTGTCTCTTGGTTCTTCATCATTATCCTTAGTTGACAAAATCAGTAGCATCACAAAAAGCAATTCACATTCATGTACAAGTTTTCAAATCAATATCTTAACCGTAAGTACCAGAATTTTCCTTTCTCACAATAAAAATGTTTTATAGTCTCCAGACTAAATTCAGAACTGTCTTGACTTGTACTAAGGGAGTGTGGCTGTGTGGTGCCCCCCTGGCCCCATCTGCCCTGCTTAAGCCATAACCACTAGTGGGGTTGTGATGGCTGCATCCAGCTTACTCTGGACTTTGGGGGATGGATGGCAACCTGGTAGCCAAGGGCTGTCTGGAAGGGTGACCCAGACATCTTGCTGGTATGCAGATATGACTGTAAGTCAATCTTCTTACTTTATAAATAGTATAGTTATTTATATATTTATAGACAGCCCAGGGCCTGTTGAGCTCTCCTGCATGGCAGTGGGCTGTGTACCAGGATTTCCCCTTGAGCAGGGACTCCTCTCAAGGTTACTCCTCGAGGTTGAGAGATTCCTTGCCAGAACAGATTCTTGATAAGTGATTAATACCATGGTAAACTTTGACACCTTAGCTAAGTGATACAAAGTATTGGTTGCACATATATAATCCTTTAGACATAAACTGTTGACCAAGTCTGGGACTAGGATTGGATCCAGCCACACCTAGACTCCTCTCTGAGAAGGAGTTTAGGAAGCAAGGGGGTCCATTCTGAACCTCATGACTCAACGGGAGGGTCTCCCTGACAGTTTTGTCTGACTCTGTCCTCTATGCAGTAAATAATCAAGTGTACCTTGCCATTGAATCTTCTTAAACCACTGCCAGATTTACCATTGAACTTTGTTCACTCACTGTTTTATATCAATAAAGTATATTGTTGCTTCTCTCTTACGAGTGAAGTGCATGACTCCATCCATGAGAGGAAGAGAGGTCAAAAAGCAAAACCACTTTGTCTTTCAATGTGAGTTTCATCTGGAAATGAAGTTATTCTGTTCTTTATGAAGAAACATCGACTGATTTCATATGCAAAGACAATTCCTAGTGCATATGGACTATGGAGTGATATGAACCTTCAAAGGTTTCTATAAGATAAATGGGCCAACACAGTTTCTATCTGCAGAACAAAACCTCATTTAGAGTTGTTGTCATTGATTCATATCTAATGCAGCAACAAGTGAAGACCTTCAGAAGAGAGCCCTATCATTATCACTGAAGTGTCATAGGGATGGCTTCAGTTTTCTCCTCTGATAGCACCATGCAGTTAAATCATACCTTTCTGCTCACATGCTCCAAACCCACTTTTAAGCAGCATATTTAAAAGTTGTTCTGACCTGCATATATTTCAGCTAATCCTAAGTGAAAGGACCGATATATAACACTTGATCCACAGCTTAATTTAAAGTAGCGTGTTTCAAATTATATTCCAAACAAAACTTGTCTTGGAGTCAGCCACACCTAGAAAATGAGATGTATTGTTTCATTTGTCTGTGGTGTTAATTTGTAGATCAATGTATCCTAGTTCTATTGTAGAAAAGTATTTCCTGCTCATTACTGATCCTAGTACATAACTATTTTGCATGTATTATCAGGTTAATTGTAATCTAGAAATCATTATTCACTAAGATAATCTCTTTTATTACTGGAGGTGCAGGGGGACTCTGTTAGCTGCATCTAACCTTGGAAAAAATTCCAGTCAAGGAAATGCTGAAATTTTAACTCTACTGTAAGCAAAAAGAATTATATTAATTTTGGCACTGATTAGGAAGAATTTAGTGTTTTCTCTTTCAAGTAAAATATTTGCTTTCTTAAAACATGTCTCAAGCACTATCCTTAAAAACATATGACATCAGCTTTCTTCTGGTTTTTGAGTCTGAACTTCAGTTTTGGGTGCAAATCGTACAGTTTTCTTTAACATATTTTGCAGGTGTTTTACACTTTCCTTGTCCAGTTCACTTTCCCTCAAAACTTTTTGAAATAAATATAGCTCCTCCCCCTCCCCCAGCCTCACTACATAAAAATCTGTGAAATTCTGATTCACTTACATTTTACCTTCTCTGTAATAATATCCATGAAATGAGTGTCTTCTTCATATACCTGCAGTATTGTCTGTGAGGATAAATGTAGTGTTATATCTTCAAATATTCGCCATGAATACTACTGTTAAATTACAGAAACAGCACCTATACATCAATTTGTTAAAAGTTACCAATTATAGTTCTCCCAATTATAAAACAAAATAAAATAAAATAAAATAGTCTAAACAACACCTGGTTTATAGTTTTCTGAATCAAGCAATTGTAAAGGTAATGGATCAGTCTCAGCTGATTCTGGTGGGAATAGCTAAATGACTCCCACTCCCCATCTCTGCAGAGTTGATGGAAAAGGAAAAGTTCCTCACGGGGAATGATTCAGAGCAGATGCCTTAGCTCCCTTTGTATGTCACTCCCATCAGAAGTTGAGGCTCTTCATTGCTGAACCCCTTGAAAAAGCACTTTCTGGCTCAAATGTCTACATTAAAGCTGTGAATTTAGTCAGGTGCAACAGGGTGGTCCTGAATATTGCTGCTGAATCCCAACATCTGATACAAAGCAACAGCTTCTACAAGAGTTTAGTGTTTGTCATGCACTGTTCCTAATGTTTCAGCTGTTTGCTGTGTTAACAAACTGCTGACAGAGTTGAAACTGTCTGTAGTTGTCCAGATAGTGGCAGAAGAACAGTAACTATACAAATACATAATTATTAAAGGGGTGTGGGGAGAAATTTTGAAATATATTGACTATCAGCTGATGATCAGCTGTTTTTCAGAGATCAGTCATCATAGAATCATAGAATAGCCCAGGCTGGAAGGGACCTTCAAAGATCACCTGGTCCAACCTTTTGTGGGAAAGAGAGCCTAGATGACATAATCTAGCACTCTGTCCAATTGCATCTCTAAAACATGCAGCAATGGGGACTCTACCACATCCCTGGGGAAGCTGTTACAATGATTGTTCTCACTGTAAAAAACTTCCTTCTTATGTCAAGATGAAATTTCTCCCAGTGCAACTTGTACCCGTCGTCGTCCCTTGTATTCTCCATATGGCTCCTTGTGAAGAGAGCACCTCCTTCCTCTTTGTAGCCACCCTTTAAGTACTGGAATACTGTGATGAGGTTCCCCCTGAGCCTTCTCTTCTCCAGGGAGAAAAGACCTAACTCCTTCAGTCTGTCCTCACAGGGCAAGTTCTCCAGCCCTTTGATCATCTCCATGGCCCTCCTTTGGAACATCTCCAGTCTGTCTCCATCTTTCTTGAACTGGGCAGGGGGAGCAGAAATAGTGAGAAACAGGAGGGGAAGGAGGTGCTCCAGGCACCAGAACAGAGATTCCCCTGCAGCCCATGGGAGCAGCCATGGTGGAGTAAGTATTTTCCTGCAGCCTGTGGGGAGGACCGTACTGGAGCAGATACATATTTATTGAAGGAACTGTGGGCTATGGAGAGTCCATGCTGGAGCAGATCTTTCCTGAATGACTGTACCCATGGAAAGAACCCACACTGAAACAGGGGGAAAGTGTGAGGATGAAGGAGCGACAGAGAGGAATCATTATGTACTGATTGCAACCTCCCATTCCCCATCCCCCTGCACCATTCAGGGGGGAAAGGTAGAGGTGTTGGGAATGAAAGAGTGAAGATGGGCTTGGGAAGAAGGGAGGGATGCGGAGGAAAGGTGGTGTTTTAATGTTTGTCTTTGTTTCTCACTATCCAAATCTATTTTAATTGTAACAAATTACTTTTCCCCAAGTCAAGTTTGTTATGCCCATGATGGTAACTGGTAAGCAATCCCCCTGTCTTTCTCTTCACCCACAAGCTTTTTCATCTTATTTTCTTGCCCAGCCTGTTAAGGAGGGGGAGTGAGAGAGCAGCTGGGTGGGTGTCTAGCAGCTGGCCAAAGTCAACCCATCACTAGTAATATAAAAGTGCTTAATAGAATCTTTTAAATACTGTGGGCCCTTTGTATATTTGTTTCCTACTTCTACTGTCACCATCTTACAATCCAGAAGTTGGAGATGACAGAGAGAGCGCCAATTTTTTTTTTCCCAAAGCTGAAGGATCGTGGCAACAGTTGAGTAACAGAGAGAAAAATGCAGAAACACTTGTAACAACTCAAAAATGAGAATTCTATGAAACCAATGAGTCCCTTAGGCTAATTCGTTCATGCTGATCCAAAATAAATTGATCTGCAGCCTACTGACCTTAAGGGCTCTGGAAAATTTCAAGACCTGGGATTACAGGACTCCTTGGTTTGGTTTAGGAGTTTAGCAAAGTGATTTTCTGAATCAGGCTTGAGTTAGAGTGTAAATGGATCTATAGGCATTCCTGGACTTAACTCTATAGCATAATTAAAGGAAGGTGAACTGGCTCAAAAGATGGATAGTTTGCATACATCCTTGCGCTTACTATCTCCAAGGAGATAAATTTGAATTTCTTCACTGTTAGCTTCACAATCAGATAGCTGACCTGCACATTTTTATGCACACACAATTTTATTTTCTGCTTTGTTCTTGAACTAGGTTAGCTTGCTTTGTAAAAAAAAAAAAAATGTGCAATGCAGAGAAATACGATGATATTTAAGCCAGCACAGACTGTGCTAACTCCAGCACCAGGTGCAGCACAGTTCATCAGTGTTGGCATGGCATTGCACTAACTATATTGCTTTTGGGAACAAACATGTGCAAGGTGCTATATTCCAGCATATGAACATGCTAACTCCATTTTATGGCTGCATAAGGGCTACCATGCTTCTCTCTGCCATGTAGCTTAGATAAATTAATTTTTACTAACATAATGGAGCACCCAACTTCTAGATCTATTTATCCGTAGCTTTGGTTAGTTTATTTATAATGCAGATAATCAAGGACTGTTGCTTTCCCTGCTTCAGTCTGGATTTGACTCCTGTTTCCAGTGTATATTTTAGAATGATTTTATTTCTTGTGACTGTAATTTGCACTCAGTACAATAACAAAAGATTTCAATGTATCTTTTCAATTTCCCCTCTCTATGTTTAGTTATTTTCAATATATTCAAACAGGTGTTCAGGAAATGGTTTCCTTTAAGAAAAGAGGGGAGAAAAGAGCTATTTAATAACTGCATAAGTATCAGAAACTTCAGATTCTCCAGTGTTCTAAATGCTTCAGATAATTTTTCCAAAATCAGCATGTATTTTATCTTTGGTTGTAGTGAGAGATTTTAAGCCATGCAACTTTTACTTAATTTTAGACTTGTTCAGTTAATTTTAAAGAAATAAATAGGACACAACATCCAGGATTCTAACTTGACCCTAATGTTATCAAATACTAAACAGCGAGAAATGTTACAAAATGTTCCAGTGTTTTGAGAATAGACAGTATGGCCATTTAGTTCCATAGCAACAGCCACCATTAAAGCTCTTTAAAATTTTTCATTAGAGAAAGGACAGACACAGGAAGGAAGAAAAAAGAAGGTTGGAAGGAAGAAAGAAGTAGAGGGGGAGAGGGAGAAAGGTGAAGGAAGGGAGGAAGAGAGGGAGGGAGGGAGGGAGGGAGGAAAAGAAAGAGAGAGGAGGAAAGAAAGAAGGCAAGTTTTTGGTAAAGATTTCCTCTCCTTCTGGCTGTACAAAATTTACAGTGGAGTGAGGGAAGGCAAGGTGAACCAGAAAACAAACATAAAGAAATAACTCCTTGTTATACTTACTTGTATGAAGAGTGATACCAGTCGGATCTTTTCTTGGTTTTTTTTTAGGGAGAAGTCTGACCGGGTTCTTCTGGAAGACAACACATGAGAAAACTGTAAAAAGAAATACACAAAATGAGAAAAGCACAGCAATAGCATAAACAATCTTCTGCCTGTAGTGCTAGTTCTTGCTTACACCTTTGCCCCTGGAAACACGAGCAATATGCATTGTCTTAGCAGGCACTCCAAGACATGGCATGCATGTAATAATGTCAGGCTGTTGAATACTTTTTTCCCCCTGCATTTCTGGATATAGAATCACAACAGCATGTGTGGTGGGTTGAGCTTGGCTGGCTGCCAGTTGCCCACCCAGCCGCTCTCTCACTCCTTTTCCTCAACAAGACGGGGGGGAAAATAAGATGGAAAAGCTCGTGGGTCAAGCTAAAGACAAGGATGTTTCTTACCAATTACTATCATGGGCAAACCAGACTCAGCTATGGGAAGATTAGTTTAATTTATTGCCAATTAAAAACAGAATAGGTTGGTGAGAAACAAAGACAAAAACTAAAACATATTTCCCCCTCCCCACCTTCTTCTTAGGCTCAACTTCACTCCCAACTCTTCTACCTCCTTCTTCCCAAGTGGTGCAGCGGGATGGGGAATTGGAGTTGCAGCCAGTTCATAAAAGTTAGTCTCTGCCACTCCTTCCTCCTCACGCTCTTCCCCTGCTGCAGCGTGGAGTCCCTCCCACAGGATACAGTCCCTCATGAACTGCTCCAACATGTATCCTTCCCACTGGCTGCAGTTCTTCAAGAACTGCTCCATCATGGGTTCTTTCCACAGTCCATCAGGAACAGGCTGCTTCAGCACGGGTCCTCCACAGGCTCCAGTTCCTGCAAGGAGCATGTGCTGCACCTTCCTTCAGGGTACATCCACTTGCTCCAGTGTGGGGTCCTCCAGAGTGTGGATATCTGCTCTGGCGTAGCCCTCCATGGACTGCAGGGGCAAAACTTGCTTCACCATGGTCTTCTTCATGGGCTGCGGGGGGAATACCTGCTTGGGCACCTGGAGCACCTTCTCCCTCTCCTTCTTCTCTGACCGTGGTGTTCCCTCTGCTGTTTCTCACTCTTTCTGTTCCATCTGCCTCTGTCTGTCCAGCATTTTTTGCTCTTTCTTAAACATGTTTTGACAGAGGTCATGTTTTGACAGAGGTGCCACCAGCTTGGCTGATGGCCTCAACTGTGTCCTGCTGTGGGTTTCTTGGAGCTGGTTGGAACTGGTTGGAACCAGCTGTGTCCAGCATAGGGCTATCCCTGGCCTCTCCTCACAGAGGCCACCCCTGCAGCAGCCCCCACCCCCTTGCCACTTAAACCCAATACAATACAGTAAAAAAGACTCTTGGATGACTAAGGCTAACACTTTTAAAATAAACATAGTGCAGAGAGAGACAGAAAAGTAGCAAAGAGAAAAAACAGTGTGGAAAAGAAAAGAAAACACTAGGAAACATAGCTTTGCTTTTCAGCTGCTTCTGAAGACTTCACAAAAACTGATAAAAGTAGCAGTTAGAAATGAAACTCAAAATTTAATTGAAAAATAACAACGTGTTCTGTTGAAATATATTGCAGAAGAAAAGGCAAAGGGATTTTTTTGCTGCTTTAGGGCTAAGACTACTGTACATGCTAGGCATGCTGTCTCTGGCCACATAAACTGCTTACAAGAGCTGGGACTTACTTCTGTGGCAAGCAGCCTTGCAGATAGGACAAAGTGAAGGTGAAAAATCTCAAATCTCAGGAAGCCATTTAGCAAAATGACAATTGTCACAGTTTAATTTAGCTCTTTAGCATTTCTTTCCTAAATAGACTACCTGGAAGCTGTAATACATCAGTTTAGGCAGAGATGGGAAAGGCAGCTATGATAGCAGAGCTGCTGCTGCTTTGTGTATTTGTTCTTTTCTTCTAAAGGGTGAAAAAGACTTTTATTCTGTTGAATTAGGCCTGCTTCCAAAATTTGAGTTTGCTTCCTTTTGAGTTCCTTGTTTTTGATTAGCACAAGCTATTTTAGATACAAAATGATGCACAGCAATGGGGGAAGTTTGTTCCTTCCCCTGCAAGTGACACAAATGTGGGATGGAGAGACTAGATATGACTACACTTTCACATTGTTTCAACTTTATGAACATCTACTACTGAATACTTGTGGTGGTGCAGCACCCCCACAGGCCATGTTGCAATGTTGGGACCAGCCAACATTGTGTTCTTGTGCAGTGAGTTGGGACAATCTGCTACTTTCTTATCCTGGCTACAGTACAGTGAGTTAGGACAATTAAGCACTCCCTAACCATACCTGAAACTCCTGTTGCCTGGAACCGTACCTGAAACTCCTGCTGCTTGGATCATGGCCTGCTTTGGAGGGTGCCAGAATTACCTGACAAGAATTATGACCAAAATGGAAATACACTGACCAAAGTCAATCATCTTGTGATCCTATAAATAGTGATCCTAAGTGAGACCCTTTGAGCTCTCCAGAATCACAGCAGGCTGTGACCCAGTATCTGAGTTGGGATGCCTCTCAGGGTAGCTTTCACAAGGACTTTTAAGGGCAGTTTTGTGAGGATTTTAAGTAGTAGATGTTGCGAGGATTTTAAAGACTAGATTTCGTGAGGATTTCCAAGATCGTCTGCTGATAGATGCCGACAAAGAAGAAAGAGTCAAAGATCATCTGCTGACAAATGCTGATGAAGGAGAATAGTGAGTAATTCACTATAATTACATTTGACGAGTTTTTTTTTTAAAGATCATTTGGTACCAATAATTTACCACAATTGGCCAAGAGAGAAATATCTTGGTTATAGGTTAACCTTTATACCTGTGTGTGTGTGTGTTCGTGTGTGTGCGCAATTTGATTCAGGAAATTTTGTAGTGCTGATAGCAAACTTTTTTAAATCACTCTGATAATTGACTGATGATTAAGTATTGTTAAAAATTATATAATCTAATCTTGTGATTTACCATAATATTGTTAAAAAATCTTCAATTGCTGATACCTCAAAGTTGTGTAGGATCCATCACTCATTCCCCAACAAATTGGCATAGTAATTCAATGGGAGATTTTCCTTATCCTTTATATTAATTCCATTAGACATAAACCATTGACCAAGTCTGAGACTAAGTCTGGATCCAGCCACACCTACAGTCCTCTCTGAGAAGGAGTTAGAAAGCAAGGGGGTCCGTTCTGAACCTCGTGACTCAACGGGAGGGTCTCCCTTACCATTTTGCATCTCCGGTCTCTGTGTGAATCATTCTAACTCAATTCTAACTCAATTTTCCTTTGTATGTTTATTCCATGTAGTAAGTAATAGAGTGAACCTTGCCATCAAACTTTGCTAAGTTGCGCTTTTACAAATTCACATTAAAATCACCTTTTGCTAATACCTTTGACGGTGATTCTTTAAGTGATCTAAGTCACTCATTTGCAACAATATTTCAGAAGAATTTTAGATCCAAAGTGGAATGAGAACAAAGAATAAGAGAAGCCAAGAAGTTCGACATATGTGCAGTTGGGAGGGCAGCCTCCCATTCTCTGTCTTCAACAGCAGTGAGGACAGGTGGTAGGATTGTTGCAGGGTGGGATAAAGACAAATTATGTGTGAACTTAGCTTTCCTCAGGGAATGTTTATTAAGACAAGTTTGGCTTAAACTGGGTCAATTCTGCTTGGAAATATATAATTATAAAAGTTATTGAAGTTGCAGTCTAATTAAACTACATTAAGGTATGATCATTCTTCTTTCTGCTGTGTCCAAATCAATAGGTTTTTGATAATAAAAATCTTCCCTTTACCTTTCTATGATATATCATTCATATTTTAATTAGGTGCCTGGATAGAAAAATTATTATATTCTCTAAGGGAAGATTTTATTTCTCTGCATTTTTTCCATGCTGACTTGTTTTGCTTATATCAAGTTTGTACCTCATCATCAACAATCCAATTGTAGTTATATCCTGCTTAGGATTTTTGTCACATTTGCTAACTTTAAGCCTGTTGCAGTCCAATAGAACATTCTCTCTTGCATGTGCAGTCAGTGACCTATTACAGTCAATGATGTTTTATAAGCATACAGGTGATGTTGAAAAAAATCAACCTAACAACCAAAACCGCAAGATCTTATTGTCAAAGTTGTAGATAAACACAGATAAGTACTAAAAAAGGATACTGAAACCCTTAAGTTACTCCACTTCCATCTGAGATATCCCTAGGGTTCTGGGATCTCAGCAATAAAGTCATGACAAATCACTTGGAGCCAAATTCTTAGATCTATTTTGAGAGTCCGTTAAGTAACTCAAGATGTACAATATTTTAACTGAAAACAGAACTGGAGGATGTCAGTGTAAAACCTTTAAGCTGGATACTGTGTCATGATCCTCTAAATTACAAGTCAGAAGAATGGTATAATGACACAACATTACTTCTACAGATTAAGAATATATGGATATATTCTAAAATTACCTTCCTCAATGGTCACATTCCAATATGTTCACTGTGTGAGAAAGAAGACCTAAAGAAGTAACAGAAGGCACACAGTGTAATCAAGATTGCTTAAAAAAAAAAAAAGTTAAAGATTTAAGGTGGTATGTGAATTTTACATATGTAATTTTTAGGCTTATTAACAACTGCAATGTGTTTTCTGTGGAAGAGATATTTCACATTTCATATTTCATATTTCTACATACCTGATAGTATCAAATGATTTATGTTTGGAACAGTATGATTGGCAGACAGAGAAATAAGTTTTGCTTTTAATAAGTAAGCAATAAAAATAATTCTAAGTATTTAATTCTTATAAATGCATTTATGTTTTAAAATCAAGTAAAACTTTTCTTAGTACAATAACATTTGCTGAAAAATAAGAATCCATGAGTCAATTTTGAATTTCCTGGTTTGTTGTTTGATTGGTTATAGGCTCCATGGAAAAAGAAACAGCTGATATGTACAGACACTGTGCATTTCAAGTCCTGCGTTTTAGTGAAAATGAAAACTAAAACAGTATAGGGCATGGGTATTTAGTTTGCTTATTTCCAGAATTCTTTATACCTAAGTTTAATCTCTAACATATTTTTTTCCGCAGACCATTTTGATGATATACTTTGGTATCTAGACCTTTCTTTTCAAAATAAGATTGAACCAGAACACTTCTTTAAATTTGGTTTATGATGTTCCTTTTCAATAAATAAAACATTGTCCACAGGATACAAAGATGGTGATTCTTGTTCATCTTGTAGATTTGAAGAGGAACAAGATAGTCAGAACAGATTTTTTATTTAAGAAAAAGAAATGAACTACCTTTTACCTAAGACATAAGAAAGGAACAGAGGGCCTCAGGATCTTAACTGTTAATAGAGACATATGTATAATGTGACGGTCTTTTTTTTAATACAAGCCTACAAACTACAATGGCAGATAATACCATGTTTAGCAGCTTTGCCTCTGATTTGGTTTTGGAACAATATTTGAGAATTCCATTGGAGACAATAAAATAGTTGTTGGCGCATTTTAATTACTATATAAAGGCACAGTCATTTCATGGAACTTCAGGGGGTAAAGAAGCCATCAATTACTGTGCTCAGCTTGAGTTTATTTAAACAAATGATTTTCTATTTCTGGATACATAAACTATACACTTCCCGTCCTTTGTGATATTTACTTCCAGGAGCTTTTCATTTGGGTTATAAAATATCCCAGGCTAACCATATATATTAAAAATCAATGTTACAAAGGACAAGGTGATTATAGGCACCCTACAAGTGCTTTGGAAACAAACACACATTTGTAGAAATCACTGTGCCACTATTCATTGAACAGAGCAATATGTTTAACACTGAAGCCCTCAGGCATTTTAAGCCTTTAGTAGCAGAACACAAAGACAATTTTGGCTCATGGGTCTTAAAGCTCCCCCTACTGATTCAGCTCAGTTTCAATAAGGTATAGTAATAAATATATAAGCTAACTGTGGAAACAGTACAAATAGAAGATACACACACCAGGAAGTAAATATGACATGGCCTTATTCAAACTGACTTTTTGCAACACTTCATGTTCTTTCCAAATTCAGGATACTCAGACATTATGCATTAAGTTAGACACAAACGTTACACAGAGATACATCTCTTACTTATATTAAAAATACAATTTGTCAGTTATGACAGCATGGGGGGGAAAAGGTTACCTGGTAGTAAGCAGTGCACTGGTTGGTATTTTCTAAGTTACTTTAGGATCTCACTCTCTAGTTCAGATTAATATTAATGAGTTAAAATGAATAGGGACAGTACTACTAATATATATGTATGTAATTACTTACATTCAGTGCTTGTGAAGGACAAATTATTTCATCTGTTTGGGCCAAAAATGCTTTTTGTGGATATTGCAATACTCACCTTACATTGATTAATATGTGTTTCATCGAAAAAGAGAACTTTGTCATGTTTTTTTACAGAATGCTGCTTTGATTTTAAGAGAGGTAATATTCTATACTTGTTAACTACTCTACTTGTGAATATCAAGCATAGAGGCCCTGGAAAATTCAAGGTTTGTGGATAAAGTACTTTTAACTACTTTGGATAAGTACATTATCCTACAAATAATAATTAATGTCATAATCTAAATATAAAATGCACATAAAAACTCAGTTCTAACAGACTGACTCATGAAAAGTCTTAATATGAATCAGTGGAACTTAGGGTAAACTTATACCAAAGTAAAGGTGTGTAATGATCACTAGGAGTAAGCTTAAAACCAATTAAACAATCAACATAACAACCAGTGCTTGACTGAATTATATCTCTAGCTTTCCACTCAGCTCCTAGTCCACCTGCTAAACAGACATCATATTTTAGTGCAAGACAGTTATATTAGATGATTCCTCATAGTAGGTCCAATTTTCTGTTGAGTCAGAAAGGTTTGAACTTTACTTTTCTCTTTAGCTGTTCAGATATCAGAATGATGGACACAGCAATATTGTTGCCAGAATACATTGGGTTCCTGTCTGGGACCAAGTGTATTACAACATGGGACTATGTTTGGTCTCTACACACAAAATGCCTTTCATTATGAGTGTTTAACCTCTGCTTGTACTCAGTAGGCTGCTTCTTCATTTATTCTAATTCCCTGATCTGTGCAAATTTTTTTCCTGGCTAATCCTTGCTTCTTTTTCTGGCATGGTTCCTATGTCTGTTTATAGTATTTTCCTTTTTTTAGTTGTTCACTGTCCTTTGTATTTTACATGTATTTCTCAGACATAGCTGGTTACTGCATTGATACATTGATACTGTTCAACAGTAAGTGGTTGCCATACCTCTCATGCCATGCCAACGGTAGGGTGCCATTATGGAAAAACAAAACAAAACCCCACAAAAAACTATTGACTTCAATAGGCATAAAGGAAATAAAATTTTATTAAAATATTTTAAATGGATTATAGTAAGGAATCAGCCACAATCTGCAGATGGGGACTGGCTATCTTTTATGTAATAAGTAGAATTTTAGAACTTGTTTTGAACTATTTTTACCTCAATAGTCATAGAACTATCCCAACAACATGCTATCTCAATGTATATCAACAGAGGCATTTAAATTTTGTCCTGACTTGACAAAAGAAGAGGAGAAATTTCCCCTTACATACAAATATATCATATCATTCATTGTAAAGGTATGCAAAAGAAAAATAAACAGTCCCAGTTCATGTGTGGGGCAGACACTATGATATACTGGCTAAATAACTATGTAAGTTTGTTATTTGATAAACTCCTGAATGCTTTCAGATGCCTTTGCTGATATTTCTGAATTTAGTTACAGTTTCTGGAATACTTCTTAATATGCTTCTCAGAATATTCTATGATATTGCTGGCAAGAAGTGCTATGTAAAAGTGTCCACTTTTACAGAATATGAGCTGAGTCCTGTACATGATGGGCTTGCTCAGAATCCCAAAGGAAGCTGGTAGCAATGTCAGGAATTTACAAATTGTACATCCATGTTCTAAGTTTTATTTCCAGGACGTAGACATGGAACAGATGGGTGGTGGGAGAGAAAGGTGGCCAGAGTTAGTAAGAGAAACCTGAATTCTCTCATGGGTCCCTGACCTCTGCTGGCTCTCTTTTCAGCTAATTTACTGGTATCTCCCTTTCTAGTGTCAGTCCTACTGTATTTGCTGCCTTGTTCAGTCTCTTTATGATACCGTCCTCTCCTTATGTATTTTTTCTTAAAAAAAACCCCACATCTAATTCAGTTTAAATTCTTCCTTTTCTGTCCTTACTTGCAAGTAGAATTTGAAACTATTTGAGAATACATCTTCTTCATCCTGGCAAAATTTTGAAGAGACAATCAGTCATTTCCAATCATGCAGACATTTTAACTGTTCATTTCTGTGGACTTTAAAGTATTTAGGTTCTTCAGATCTTTTTTATTCTTCAAATTATCTCAAAAATTATTGCAGCTGTTAAGACTAGATTCACCTATATGTTAAAACAAGCAAAATAAAAGCCTTAGAAAAAGTTCCAACACCCCTAACAGTTCAGACCTCACACTCTTGGGACATGAGTCTATCTTGTCAGAATGATCCAGTCAACAAGACTGATGACTAAATTTCTAACTCATCTAAATCTAGTCACAACTGGTAGAGGATCAAACTATCAGTAAATGTTAGGCTGGGTCCTTGGATGGAAGTTCTAGATTATATTTTTGTTTATTCATTCTGCATTAAGGAAAGATAATAGCCTAATTAATAAAATCTCTAAGGCAAGTGCTTTGTTTTGATTCCTGTCTACAAATAAACTTCTTTGTGCCATATGCAGTAGTCTTAAAAGAAAGGTAGTAAATGATCAGTCACAGGAAACACATCATTGTCAACTTTAAGTGGTGTAAAAATCAACTGAGGCTTATTAGTCATCAAAATGTATTTTACTCAGCTTTTTTATTAAATATGATAGCAAATGTACAAACTAATACAGAAGGCAAGATTCAGTAGAGGAGGTGCTTCACACTGACAGATGCATGATGAGGATGTGCTTTCACAGCATCTTCAACCAAACCTAATCAGAGTTCCCTTGGTCCTGCTTCAACACTCTTACTTGTTCCATTCACAAGGAATAACTCTGTCCCTGCTTTGTGCCAGCACTTCTGCACATGAGTAGCAGGTTAGTTCAGGGATAGCCGAGTTGCCTGAAAACAGTCCTATAAACCAAAAGTGGTTAGTTTTCAGCCAAAACAGCTAAACAAAGCATCTCAGCAAATGTTTATATAAGTGTCACAGCTAGCACCAATAACTGAACTACGGAGCTGAGGGCTGCAAAGGGTAGGATTGCTGCATACCCACGCTAGGTTGGCTGTAGTTCATGTGTAATTGTGCCTGAGCCAGTAGAGACAGACTTTGTTTTTTCCCTGTCTGGAGTCAAATAATCATAAATTGGCCAGTCAAGTCCAAGAATTGATATCTAGTATAAGAAAAGAGACATTTCCATCTCCACAGATACTAAGACATGCATACTTCAGTGAAAAAGAGTGGCCAGTCTATATCTTCTAGTAAAAAAGAATCAAGTTCAGTAGAATTTAAACTGTCTAGGCCCTCTGAAGTACTTCAAAAGCAAATCAGTTATAAAACCTAGATGCTAAGATACAAGAGTTCTCACTTAAGATGTAACCTCAAAAACAAGGAATGCAGAAAGACAAAAACCCTGTCGTGATAGTATCGAATATACAAAGGTGGTCTGATGGACATAGGAATTGAAGGACTTCTGGCAATTCTGTCTTAATGCTACTTTACTTTTATTTCTTCAACTGCATCTTTTATCAAAACAAAGAACATAGCTGTTTGTGTTGGATGCTGTGAATAAACACTTTTATTTTTACTAGACTGTAAGCTGTCTTGAGCTCAGGATGACTCTGTAAATGCCAACAAGGTTTTCCTAACTGAAGAGTCTAACAAGTGCACACAGTGAGAGACTGAGTACCTCAGCCACTGTCAGCTGTCAAAAAAGGGAATATAGTGTTTCCCAGATAGAAACTAACTGGACCAAGTGGAGAGTTGCAGTCACACAAGACCGGAAATGAAGAACTCTGTTACAGTAATCAGAAGTGACCAGGATGACTTTCTGGCATGTAACAAGAGAAACAGAAGTGTACTTAAACTCAGAGGGTACTTGGAGATTCTTTCAACACTTGGCTAATTTATTACATAGCTTTTCTTTAAGTGTCAAAGTCACTATAGCAGTGGCTGTATTGCATAACTGTCCACATAAAATTTCTAGAATGTGTGGGTTTACTTTATGCTATATATATCTGGCTCTTGATGGATTGCAGAATATATGTATTATCTTATGGTTTTTACAGAATTGTTTGAATATTAATGACATAAATCAAACCTGATTCATCAGCTTTTTAGAACGGCATAGTAGCCATTTTTTAAAATGATGTATCTTCTTTTTACGCAGTGTACAATTTGTGAATAACAACCACTTTTTAAAGTTATTAATGGAATAATTACAGTCAATTTTGAATTATAATTTTATTGTGTTTCTGTGTGCTGAAAATAGTGCACCATAGCTGCAAGTATCTTACTCATTTTAGCCCATCAACTGTAAAAATTATTTGATTATAAAACATTAAGTCTACTGAAAAAAACCCTGGTTGTTCATTTAAATGAGAGATGATTTATGAGATTGTGTAAGCCCAGTCTTGTATACCTTGGTCTAACTTAAAAAATAGGAGAGAAGCTCAGAGTTGGTAATATAAAAATGTAAACTCAAAGTCCTAATTCTTCCTCCTGGGCAACATTTTTTTCTCTCTTCACTCTGTTTATTCTGAGAAGAAAAACCAACCCATAACATGCATTAACTACAGAATTATGTGGGGAAATGAATTTATTTTGGTTTACATTTCAAAATTTTCCCATTTTCTTCAGCTAAACATGTTCTAGGAGCACACATAAATAAAGAGATTTTGCTGTCTGCCACCATTTGCATACAGTTAAACCTAAGCTGTGTTAAGTCAGCTTAATGGTCCATAGTATCCCTACATACTCCTAAGGAGATTTTTGAGATCTGAAATGTCAGCAGAAGGTTACAGCAGAGGAAGGGAAAGTACCTACTTCTATCTCCATGAGGAATTAGTAATTAAGAACATATTACTTCATTCAATAGTGTCTTCCTAGCACGCCCAGTCAGAAGAATTAAATAGAGGGAAATCACTAACAGCTAACTGCGAAGTCTAAAGATGTCCCTTTTGATATGGAAGCAAGAAGTCAGCTAGGCTTTACAGGTAGTTTCTACTAAGGATGGTGAGCTTAATCAGTTAGTTTTCATAGTATTGAAATCCCCATCCAAACTCCATGGGTCTAGCCCTGCAGAAGTCCCATCTTATCAATATCCTTTAGAAGCAATGATTTGCCATTTTTGGAAAAAAAAAAACCCACAAAAAAATCAAAACAACACCCACCCACCCCCAAAACCCCACAACAAAGCAGTGAAATGCAGTTGTTTAGGCTGCAAATTAGTAAACTAATAAAACATTAACATGTAATCCCATTGACTGTGATGACATTTAAAATATCGAATTGGAATTTGTGTATTGCTGTCAATGGTATTAAGTAGTAGGGAAATAGTTCAGAGTCTTTCCAAGGAGCAGATGCACATCTTGTTTGTGACAAAACTGTGTCTACTTTGAAGAGCTGCAAAAGAAATGCACTGGGGAAGGCAAGTTGTAACTGAATGGGAGAAATAAGAGGAAAAGTTTGGAGGTAGGGGGAGCAGGTATGAAAATGATATAGCGCTTACAGAAGGGGGTCAGAATTCTCTGCACATCTGAGTACCACATGTCCAAGTGAGACATCAGTACTTGTCACAGACAGCTCCTCTGTATTATCCTAAGGGTAAACTCCATGCAATCCACACAAATAATTGCTAGTGTATATCTCCATCACTAAGGGGCAAACCGTACTCCCAGGTGATCTTAGCCATCATTCTTTGAAGTCAAGGAGAATACGGACAGCTTATCCCAGTGCAAAATTTTGCTCTTGTACATTTTAAACACCTTTAAAAATCATTTTAATTGGGGTAGGAGGGGTAGCAACCAAGGTAATCTGTGCATTTATACTCTTGTTCTGGGTTTCAGAGGTAGTTGTAATGAACTGCTTGAAGCAAACATTACAGGTTGTTTTTCTGCTGAGAGAAGTCAAATGAAATGACCTTTTTTTCATCTGCTATTCTTTTCAGCTTTTGAAGTTACTTCTTTTTGAAGAGATGATCCATTTATCAGTCATATCTGCATGAAAGTCATAAATTTATCTAATAAAAATTCCAGTAATTTGCTTTAAGGTGGACTATGCAGACTACAGTCACTTACAATTTTTTTGTTAAATAAATTAATGAACACTTTAAAAAGTGAAAGGCTTAGAAAAGTTAGCATAAGAACTGGACCCTAAGTGAAAAGCGCTTCCTATAGCCAAAAACAGGGGTGAGGGGAGAGAATATTTTAAGCTGTGTATTTTTTTACCAGCTTTGGTGATTGCTCTTTATTAGATTGACTCTAATTTGTATCAAGTGTTTATGGTGCCAAAAGCTGGTAATAAAAGAACATTAAATGGAATTGCTAGGCTGGTGAAATCCAGAGCTAGCAGGCAGAAAAGCTGATGGGAATTGCTAGAGCAAGATTATTACCTGAAGGTTTCTCCAGCAATTGGAGCCATATTTACATGTAAGCACATGTGAGCAAGTACATCGTATCAATACAGGAGCTCATAAAGGCCATCTATTTTTAAATATATACACAATCAAAATTAATGCAATCCACTAGTATGAATTATATGCTCTTCTTCCTTCAGAAGAACTGTTTTTTAATATCTAATTCAAAATTAATAATGCAACAGAGGAATGGATTCATTATCTCTTGTGTCAAAATCCTTCTTAATAAGTAAGATAAGGAGAGAGAAAAAGCATGAATAAAAAAGAAGAGTTTCAGTGACCAAATTACTCCTGTCCTCATCAATTCCAAAGAATAAAACTTTTATCCACCCCAGTAAGTGATTGGTAAGACAGCAAAGGGACAATGTGTGGAAAAGTTCCTAAACCTGCACCATCAGTATATTCTGGGTAGATGAAGAGTGAAGGAAGAAATAAAGGGTAGGATGAAATAAAGTAAATTCCAGTATACTTTTTTTCCCATTGACATTAGAAACCTGGTAGAAATTTTTATTCTTCATTTATTCATATTGAATTGACTGTTCCTGTTCAGTATCCAGCCTGCCTCTTACCAGAAAAAATTACTGTGAAAGCAAAACAAAATTTCCTTTGCAATTGCCATAATGAAGACTGAAATCAGGATGAAGGTGATCTAAAGAAAAATGATTATTGTCTTGTAGGTAGCTGCCATAGGCCTCCATTTGACCTTGAAATTATTTCTGAATAGACTTGTATTATAGCAGTAAATATATGAAGATTTTACATTTGCAGTGATCACTTAATTTGGAAATGTGTTAAAGGCAAGGAAGAATTACCCTGTTTCTGTGCATAAAAATAATACAATTCATTGTTATTATTATTGCTGTTATTATCATCACTTTATTTGTATCACAGTAGCATTTGGAGATTTCATGCAATTATTTTGGCAGAATGTAGCACTAAACCTGCATGAGATACATTTTCCTGTTTGACAAATATCTGTAAATAAAAGTGGAAAAATCCTTACTTCACATCTGGATCAAGCCAAGACGTTTCAAAGATACTTACAGTCTTTTTAATGGAGACAGAGACACAAGAATGGTCAAATAAATAGGGAGCTCACTTACTTAAGATGTCAGTTTCAACTTAATGCTCGGTCTTATTTAGACCACTGTTATGATTTCAATGTTCTGTGTCCTACACACATATCTTAGCCACGGGTCTATTTTCTTTAACAATAATTATGTCCCCATGGAACCAAGACCCCTTTTCTTCAGAACTGGCATGGCTAATTAGTTTTAGAGACTATGACAAGGAAAAATATGAAAAAAAAACCCAAACCAACACCAACCTAATGCCTACCAGCTTACATTATACATGAAGTAAAACATACTCCTTACCCTGAACTTTTTACAGCCAGTATAGACTAAAGATAAAAGGGAAAGAGAGATAAGAAAGCAGGAAAGTGACTTGCTGAAGATCATGGAAATCAGCAGCACTATCGGGCACAGAAACCATGCATGTTGGCCCAATAATCTACCTCTGACTGCCTGTTGTCTCCTGGATAGCTGAGCTTGTTATATCTTCCTTTGGTTTGTTGTTTAATGGACAGCTGTTCTCAGTTTTTTAGTTAATAGTTCATTAAAGTGTAAGAATCCAGGTGTACCTCGGACACACGGATGCTATAAAAACTGTAGCAAAGCATGAAATATAGGTTAAGGTAGTTTAACATTGTCTATACATACTTCTTAGGTCTCAAAGTGGTTGAGAGCTCAGGTTCATGTAAAAAAAAATGCTCAAAGTGATAGTAAATCTTCAATGTAGAGCTGAGCCCTGGCATGAGAGGTGTGCATGTAAATAATAGTAACTAACTATGTGACAAATTACACAGAGAACTTCTAAGATAATCTTTTGCTAAATATAGGAAACTGAAGCAGTTTACTACCTTCGAAATATAAAGCTGAAAAAGAAAAGAAAAAAAACCACAACATGAAAATCTGAGAAAGATGGAAATAGACAAGATAGCTCATTACTTTTGTCTTACTGTTTTGATGCTGACCAAGGAACATTCATGGTGTTTTGGCCGGGATGAACTGGTTGTTGCAATCTAGATCACAGGACACCTTTATCTGCTTTACCACTTCTTTTAGTGGCAGTAACTAGCTCCCTTGTTTGCAATCTCGGCAGCACTGTCAAGGATTTGCAGATTTCATTGACATCCGTGACCACTTCCAGATCATCTCTGCCCATCAGAGACACAGATGACTGGATGGATTTGCAGTTTGTAAGACTGTCAGTCCAGCATGTGTTAGAGTTTTCAATGAGAGGTAGTAGAAAGAAACCCAAGAAGAGGTGAACTACAGCACAAGTGAGGATTAAGTATTTTAAGTATTTTTGGTTTAAGTTTTTAAGTATTTTTGGAAATCACCATAAAATAATAAAAAAAACCCACAAAATAATCATAAAAACCACCCTGCTTGTACAACAAGCTTTTAGACAACGTGCTTGCTGGTACTTAAAACGCAAGTATAAATCAATGAGGCATAAAAACCTGAAGAAAATACAATTTTGTAATATGATCACACAAACACTCACATACATACATGCACTTAGAAAAATTGTTATTCCTACTAGTTACTATTGTTATGTTATTGTCTGAAAGAACATCCTTCATTCAAAACTCACACTGTAAAAACTGCAAAACTATAAAAAAATTTTGATGTAGGTACAGGTAGCAAAATTCTGCCCTGTATTTTAACTCTACATATTTGTTTTACTATTTTTCAAGACTTTTCCTCTCCTCTCCTGTTTTCCCCCCTGCCCAAAAAATACTATAAGAAAAGTTTATCATTTAAATAGAACTCAAAATAAGCTTTCATTACACATTTACTAAAATACTAGAAAACCAATCATTACAAAATCTCCCTGTCTATATATATAAGGTACGTAGTTATTGTTTACATTATTGCATGTCAGTTGTTAAAAAGTCTGTGTGGTTTGAACACATAAGTTGCTTATTTTACTCTGAACATTTGCAGTCCAATGTAGGTGGGCACAAGTACACATAGAATATTTGAAGCACAAACATGTGAAATAATAATAACACATCACAGTTTTTCTACAGTTGTTAGCTGTAGGTCTGTGTGCTTTACAATGAAGTTAAAGCTTAATCCAAAGGACTTTAGTATATGTAAATCAAACATTGAAATGCATAACTTCTAGGTACCTCATGTCTAGAATACAGAACGCAGGACCATTTGTTAGATACACAAAATGCTAATATTAGCATACCTGTGTTGATTGATGCAGTACGCTGAGACAAAATCCTCATCTTGAGATTTAAATGTCTTTTGCCACTTAGGAACTACACACAGTAAACCCCTTTAAAAAAAAAAAAAAGGCGCACTTTGCATCATGGTGAATTAAAGAATCATCATATGAAGTACTGTACTCTGTTTTGTCTCATTGACTGCTGCTATGACATCTATTTCACACACTACTTTGTAGCTTTATATAAAAACAGCTGGCTTCTCCAGACTTAGGTGTTCAACACAGAGTCAAGAACTTTAATAAAAATACCATTTTTGGTCAGAACCTGAGTTAGCTTTTCACATATAAATTCTGATTTAAAATTATTAGAGTTTTGGGTTTGGCTTGGATTTGTAATTAAAAGTAAATATTAAAAAGAGAAAACAAGGTATAATTGATTTTTCCCTGAAGTTTAGAGAAGAAATTAGTTTCCTTCAATTATGTTTTTAAAATAAAAAAAATAAAACAAAACAAATAGACTGTGTATTTTGCACTGAAGAAACTCAAAATAAATGGAAATTTTTCAGCTGTGTAAGTTTGAGGTATTTAAGAAAATAAGGAAATTATCAGCAGTGTGTTTCATGTATCAGCATGTTTTCTTGTGTCAGAAGCATTATATATGCACCAAACAACTGTACTGAATCAGATGTTAGTCTGTGCAGTAGATGTTTATTGAAAACTTTTGCATGCCAATGGCTAGAATTCCCAGAAAAAACTGATTATTTTTTAATTTCTTTTTTTTCCTCCCAGTGGGGAAAATTGGAGTCAAATGGGAAGCAGTGACTGTGCCTAGGGAAAGCTCGAAGTACAGCATCTCAGTGTCTTAAAATTGTACAACATAAATTTAAAGAGAGAGGAAGGACTGATTGTACAAAAAGTTTATCTTTATGCTCTGGTTTCAATCATTACCTTATAGAATAGAGCAACATCCTTTCCAACTCCACCCCACCACCCACTCCTGCTTTGAATACCTCATCAAGTTCAATGGATAATTCTTCTGTGCATAATTCTTAGATTTCAGACTCCTCTGACTAAGAAAATTCTTTGTCTGGATTGTTCCATAAAGAAGACACATAATATTTCTATAACTGGCTAGCATTTTAAAAACAGAACAAACAACTCTTTGCAGAACAAGAGAGACCGACAGATGGAACACTATATTTAGAAGTTATTTGTCAGCCTTCAAATTCTATCTCAGAAATTTTGAAACAATTGACACAGCATGACTGTCTTCTACATGGTGCTTTATTTCTAAGAAGTCAATGATTGGTACGTCATATCCCACAGGTTAATACAAAATTGACAATAAAATATCTCACTACTTAGAGAAATTTTGCTTTTGATGTTGTATAAGAAGTTAGCAAGAATAACAAAAAAATGGTGGTGATTATCTGTGATGCCAGAAAATTTCATACATTTAATTGAGGTACTACCTTTTTACACTGCAGAATAAAAAGCTGCTCTGGTGAGTGCTTGGAGACTACATTTCACGTCACTAAGTTGTTAGTGTCATAAAAAGCAAGTAACACATTAAATGGAGCCAATTCTTAAAAAAGAAGAGAAGAGAAGAGAAGAGAAGAGAAGAGAAGAGAAGAGAAGAGAAGAGAAGAGAAGAGAAGAGAAGAGAAGGAAAAGGAAAAAAGGAAAAGAAAAGAAAAGAAAAGAAAAGAAAAGAAAAGAAAAGAGAAGAAAAGAAAAGAAAAGAAAAGAAAAGAAAAGAAAAGAAAAGAAAAGAAAAGAAAAGAAAAGAAAAGAAAAGAAAAGAAAAGAAAAGAAAAGAAAAGAAAAGAAAAGAAAAGAAAAGAAAAGAAAAGAAAAGAAAAGAAAAGATTATTCTGAAGTTGGTTTCTGGGTTTTTTGTTTAATTTACTAGTGGTTTAGGGCCCTCACAATGAGTGGGAAAGACTGAAATAGCTTGCCAGCATTTCTATTTCGGTGTTTCCAATGTCACAAATGCCCAGTCACAATTTCCTCCACTATTTGTATGATGTGTTTCTCTTAGTGCATGCAGTTGAAGCCATTCTACTGTTATAGCAAGTAAAGATAAGTGTGTTGAATTTTGATTTTCAATGGTGGAATGGTAAATACCTTGTAAGATATTGTCATCTCTTTTGCTACCTTCCTTGTTTTCACCAGACTTTTTGTAAAACACCTGCAAAATAGACAAAAATATTGAGCATATTCATAAGTAAATATCCATTTTTTGATCTGTAAACATTCTTTTCCCAAAGAATTGATCTAGTGAAAAGCTTCATAAAGATAACACACGATTAGAGATAGAAGAGGTGTGTACTTTTGATAGAAGATACCTTTATCCAGTTATGCCACTCAACCAAAGTGGCTACTATTTTTCTTTAAATTAGTAGAAGTCCATTTACTAGCACTTGTACTGATAACACAAAACCAGAAATCCAACAGACATTGTTTAGTGGCTTCCATACATCCACCTACCCAGACAAAAGTATATTAGCTCCCTGAAGTAAAGATAACTGTTCTAATGAAGCTTTGAGAATTTTTATGTTAAGCATGACAATATCTCAGTTTACATAGGCAGTTTGTATGTTCTGAGTTTTCACTTTTATTAAGAGCTGAAAGAAGGGGAAAAAATGAATTTTAATGTAATCATTTTCTTTCTTAAACATGGTTGAAACTTGAAAATGTGTATTTAGGTACACATGTATTGCCCCCATGTAAGTGGCACATGGTTGGAATAACCTTGCTCCTCCTTTTTAGTGTTCTGGAAGCTGTCACAAATTTGAAGTGATTTGTAAGAGTTAGTTGCAGTAGCAATACACAAAACATGAAAATGTCTGTGATGATGCTCTCAGGGGCCTGAGTGGCTCATGGGGATTTGGCTGCTGGAGCTCAGGGCCAACCTGGACACAAGTCAGTGGCTGGCCTGGACAAAGTGCGTCTTTTGCTCAGGAGCAGATTTAAGCCAATGCTGTCAGGCATGGTCTCAGCCTGAGCTGACTGCAGCCATGCCCTGGCCTGGCCGAGACCTGGACCCTCATCCTGACCCCTGGCCCGGTCTCATCTTGTCCCCATCCCCATGGCCTTGTGTCCTGGTTTTGGCTGGGATAGAGTTAATTTTCTTCATAGTAGCTAGTATGGGGCTATGTTTTGGATTTGGGCTGGAAACAGTGTTGGTAACACAGGGATGTTTTAGTTATTGCTGAGTAGTGCTTACACAGAGTCAAGGCCTTTTCTGCTTCTCACACCACCCCACCAGCAAGGAGGCTGAGGTTGTACAAGAAGGTGGGAGGGGACACAACTGGGACAGCTGACCCCAACTGATCAAAGGGATATTCCATACCGTAGGACATCATGCTCAGCATATAAAGCTGGGGGAAGAAGAAGGAAGGGGGGCACGTTGGGAGTGATGGTGTTTGTCTTCTCAAGTAACCACTACGCGTGATGGAGGGCTGTTTTCGTGGAGATGGCTGAACACCTGCCTGCCGATGGGAAGTGGTGAATGAATTCCTTGTTTTGCTTTGCTTGTGTGCATGGCTTTGGCTTTACTCATTAAACTGTTTTTATCTCAACCCATGAATTTTCTCACTTTTACTCTTCCGATTCTCTCCCCTGTCCCGATGCGGGGGGAGTGAGCGAGTGGCTGTGTGGTGCTTAGTTGCTGGCTGGGGTTAAACCACGACACCCTGCTGGACCATCTCGATGCTGTGTCTGACCTTGGTTCCCCTCACCAGGCCTTAGCCTGACTCCCACCTGTGGGCTGACATCCCGGCCTGACCTCAGTCTGTCCCCAACCCCAGGGAGGTGCCCAATGCTGGGGGCTGGGGCTGCCCCCCAAGCCTGCCCTGCTTCTGGCTGGGGCAGTGGGACCAGGCCTGGCTGACAGACCCTGCCCTGCCCACCCTGGGGAAGCCCTCCCGCTCATAGCCCCCCCTGCCCCCAGGGAGCCTCTGGCCCCGCTGCGCCCTGCTGCACTGCATTAGATAAGACATGCTCATAGATTTCTGACGGTCAAGAAAATGGCCTCATGCACATTAATCACTCTTGAGAATAATAGTTCATAGATCTAGCTAAATTTAGCTCTCAGCTAAACTTAGCTCTGCTTTTTTGAATAGGATAAGAGAAATTTTTTTAAGATTCACTCATCAAGAAGTAAGTAAAATTTCAAACTAAAGCGGGAAATTCCAGGGGAAAGGAAAAAAAAAAAAGGTTAGCAGATTGATGAGGAGAAATAGAAAGAAACCTGTGAGGTTAGAGAGGACTCACTGGTCTTTTCATTCAAAACATTGAGATATCTATTTGGAGACAGATAATACAGATGATGTATCAAAGAAAGTGGAGTACTTTTTAATATGCCTCAGTGGCTCTTTTTCCAGCTACAAAGATTTTTGGCAAACTCTGTTTAGGTTTTGGGAAATATTTGCTGTTTAAGCCTTTCTGGTTTAGCTCTATAATGTGTTTTGCATTGGTCACGTGGTGGACAGATTTCATGCTGCTTTTCATCACCTTCTTCCACCCCATGTAAGCAATCCTCACTTCACACTTCCATCTAGATAGGCAGAGCTGAATGTGCATAAAAATACTATTCTTCATTTTCTTTCCCTTTTTCCACATTGTTCAGTACTCTTAAAAGAGGATTAGTAAATCCCTGTCTAATTAGAATTTCTCAGATGTCACTATGCCTTATACCATTTCTGTTCAGTACAGCCATTTGAAAAAGTGAAAAGAGCACAAAATTTTCTGAAAAAATAATTGAGCATTTCTGATCATGCCTAGGATGAGTGATATTTCCATGTTGTATTTTTAAAATCAGATCTTGATTTAACTGAATGGGAGTAAGCTGATTTACCAGAATTTAAGAGCTGACTCATACAGTTGCTTTTTCACAAGCTCTGTGAATCTATATTTGAATCTTAATTTCCAAAAACTGCTAAGAAGTATATATTTAGTGGAGTTGTTTGTTTTTAATAGAAACCCTCACTCTGACAAAAAAAAGCCAGTCTGACCCTAAATGCTTGGAATAGTAAATCTTTTGATGGTTATCAAAGATTAGATCTAATATATATATCATTCACTTTTATTTACTTTTAAATCAGGGATAGAAGACTATTATTTGCATTTTTTAAAAATTTATATGTCCTTAACCGAACAGAAAGTAGTTAGCAAAAAAAATTCCCAAAATCTGTGAAAAAAAAAAAAATCTCAGAATCTTCATCACTAATGCAGAAATAGTCATAGTACATGTGCTGTGGATTGGAACAGGTTCTAAAAATGAATGTGTAGAAAAGACTGTATAGATAACTGAAGGTACATGGAAGAGATACTTGACTGTGCATGTGTAATTTTTTATGTTCCTGGATGTAATAGTGTACTTTATGTTGATATGAACTGTCTTAAAATAACCCTGATGCATACACAACTTACTGGTATCTGATATTGCTTACAGTTAAAATATTTAAAAGGTTCATTTTCAGGAGAACATTTATATTTATAAAGAATGTGTTTAATAGTACTAGAGTAATTTAAGGACTTAATTATATGCAGTATGTGTCTACTGGTACAACTCCATTGATTTAAAATATTTACTTTAGGAAAGAATCTGACCTGCATTTATACTATCTGCGGACAGTCAGCCTAAAAATTATGTCATATAAAGGTGCTTTAGCTTGCTTGAAAGCTGTAGGTTTCCTCATGAAATAGTTTGTATAATGGGACAAGAGATATCTTTATCAAAGATATTCCCAGTACCTGGGCTTGGCTGAGTGTGGATATTCCTTAAAATAAGGGCCAATAAAGAGAATGTTTTTGTTTCTTCAGACTTCCAGAACATCCCGTAGCAACTGGGTCATGGTTAAAAAGCATTTTAACAATGACACCTATCTGAAGGCTGACTTTCTGTCGTGGTTTAACCCCAGTCAGCAGCTAAGCACCACACAGCCGCTCCCTCACTCCACTCCACTCCCAGTGGTATGGGGAGGAGAATTGGGAAAGAAGATAAAACTCATGGGTTGAGATAAGAACGGTTTAATAACTGAAGTAAAATATAATACTAACAATAATAATAATGAAATATAATAATAATAATAATAATAATAATAATAATAGTAGCAGCAATGAAAAGGAATACAACAACAAAAAAAAGAAGAGGGGAAAAAAAGGGAAAAAAAACCACCCACAGTGATGCATAATGCAATTGCTCACCACCCACTGACCGATGCCAGACCTGCAATCCGCCCGTCCTGGCTGATTCCCCCTGTTTATATACTGGACATGACGTTCCATGGTATGGAATATCCCTTTGGCTAGTTCAGGTCAGCTGCCCCGGCTATGCTCCCTCCCAGCTTCTTGCACACCTGCTTGCTGGCAGAGCATGGGAAACTGAAAAGTCCTTGGCTTAAGATAAGCACTACTTAGCAACAACTAAAACATCAGCGTGTTATCAACATTATTCTCACACTAAATCCAAAACCCAGCACTGTACCAGCTACTAAGAAGAGAATTAACTCTATCCCAGCCAAAACCAGGACACTCTTATAGGTACAGTACAATTAAGTGGAAAGATTTAAATTCCACTGTGTGAGTGAGAATGGGTAACTTCTCATAGAGGTTGTACGGACAATGCCTAGGTAAAGTCACTTTTAATTCAACTCAGTCACTGATATAGGTGAATGAAAACAACTTGAAACAAATCTTGATGCAACCCAGTTGCCAAGAGTATCAATATTCGATACTTTTTTGCTATTTTTCCTGTTTTCCTAGAAAGGACCAACCAGGGAGTGAGAAAATCCATTTGTAGCAATACGGATTTCAATCAGACTATTCAATTAATTAAAACTGAGGATATATTGAACAGGATCCTCAATTAAAATTTGTTTCTAAGCTTAGTAGTGATAGCTATTCATTTTTACCTTTCTTGATTTTAAATTTTTAAAAATGAGATATTTCAAAATATTTCTATTCTGGTTCTCAGACTAGAATTTCTCATCTTCTCAAAAATAGATATACCAGGAAAGCTGAAAGACTCCCAAAAATATATTAAACATCTCCATTTAATGCTTATAATGCTCTTGATGAGCTGATTGATAGTTCAGAGCACAGACTATAATCATAACATTATATAGTAGGTAGGATTATTCTCACAGCTGGAGTATCAATGCTGATTTGTGCATAGTAGGAAAAAAGAAAGGGAAGAGAGATTAAAAAGTAAGAGTAAACAATAAAAGCAACTAAATGTCATAGTGATAAAATCTGATCTTGAAGGAGGACAGTAAGAGTGATGCAGTGGACAGATGGTGCAGTTCGGTAGGACATACTTGTGGTTATTCCATGATGCTGTAAGTCTGGTGATTTAGATTCTCCACTGACACATTACAAAGATGTGAGCATGAAAAAGAGATGGCTTGATGTCTTTAGGCTGGATTTATCCTGCTTAGCTGTCCTTTATTTATAGTGTCCTGATGGGTTTTGTTGCCATAGCAATTTACTAATTTTTAGTCATATTGACTTATATCTTCATCTACTTATGAAGTTTGCAACCAATATTAAATCTATTTCCCTTAACAAGGTAACAAAAGTACAAAGAGGTTAAAGGGCCCATATACAACCTGCCACTGTTAAAGGCTTAAATAAGACACAAACACTTGAAGTGGAAAAAACAATTTATGTCACTACAGTGCACTAAAAACAGAGTCGATATAGAATCAGCACTTGATTATCTGTTTACAAGTAATTGAATTTGGAGAAATAATCATGCCGTGGTGTAGATGGCTAAATACAATGCACCTAGGTTGAATCCAGGGGACTTAGTAACCCATTTGTAGCATTGTGTTAAAGCAGCTATATTTTCTCTAGAATCAATGCAAGTCCAGAAATAGTTTAGCCACTATCAAACAGGTCACAAGATCACAAACTCTACCACATTAAATTGGCTTTATGCAGCATTAACCTGGGTATTTCTGAGCTCTGCTTCCCAGTATGTAGACTATATGTTTGTATTTACATTGCCTAGATGTAAATACATCTCTGCCTACATTCCAGTACACAGAGTATTCCAACATCTCTGCAAATGACTGTTTAGGTAAATAAAACATTGTTAAATCTTATTAGAAAGTATTCATCCTAATTCCGTGGATTGCAGCAAAACCTCTTGTGCACTGATGATAGCTTCTTGCACACAACCTTTTAACAATATGTTTCACAACAAGTGAAAGGACATAAATAATATTATTACTGTTATTAATTTTCACTAGTACTATTATTTTTATTTACAAAGTGTCAGTTGGCCATTGTCATGTGAGAGACAAAGCATAGAGATGCTTGCTGGAAAATTCAACTGTCTGTAATAGAGATTGGTATGATGCGCATATTGAAAGCAGCACTGACAAATGAAAAGGCGTAATAGAATAAGCCATGAAGCCAGTGGAATAACAGGTAATCAGGTTGTGTTTGGTGTAACAGACAAGAAAAGTGGGAAAAGATGACATGGTGAATGCAGAGAGCAAGAAAAAGGATCTTCTGGATGAAAATATCCTAAGAGTTTACATTTACCAAAGCGAAAGTACAGTTTGATGTACTGAGGTGTGAGACAGTGGGAATCTGAGCAAGAGCTGTATTTGTACACATAGATGGTAGGAAAGAGGTGAGATATGTTTCATTTTTCTCTGAAGCTACCCTTGCATGCCTGTATGAATATAAAATAAAAATACAAACCTTTACCATATGGTACATCATTATAATCTTGTTGTCTGACGTTCAACACAAACCTAGTCCTCCTCTTGTAAATAGTAATTTTCATCTCAATGTAATGTTTCGTAATATGCTTTGTAATGTTTTATTGCTTAGACGAAATGCGTGTTTAAGTAATGTCTAAATGCTGACATTATCCAAGTGACATCCAAAATAGCTAAAGTATACACTTTGCTGAGATTAAGAAGAAAGTTAATTTTGATTGCAAACTATGTGCTCACGGATATCTAGACTTTTTAGCATTTATCTAATCTGGGAGAAGAAGTCTTGAGAGTTATTGAATATCATTATCTTAAGAAAGAACCTGCTCAGATAAAAAGTGTCATAGATCACATACAAGTTAGGAGGAAAAATAATTAGTATAGGAGGAATCTGCTGCCATCAGAAATTGCAAAATCATGTCTTTTTTTTTTTATTTAGAAAATATTACTTGAAGAAATTGATTTCTGTAGTATTAGACTCAAAATTCCATCTGAAATTAGAAGGCTCTTTTGAGTCAGAAGCATTGTTACAAGATACTTTAAATCACTAAAGTAAACTTGAACAGTTTGGTTTGGGTCTTATCTATAGTAGATGTATGGTGAAAGAGAGCATGAACTGAAATTTTCCCAGGCTAAAAACGAACTTTTCAATTAGTCTGCAACATCTTAAGTACTGAGGTGTTGAAGAAACAGAGGCATTTTTCCTCCTTCACTTTCTCCTGTCTACAAGTCTACCTTTACAATTTTTTTTAATTTTTTTTTTCCCCTAGAAGACTGTGAATAGATTTGACACAACCCAAACTTCCCCCCCCGCCGCCAGATTATCACCATCTGATGGAAGAAACTGTTCATATAAAAGATGCTGAATGTCTAGTGGCAAGCTATTTGTCCTGAATAGATAAAGTTTTGTTTAATTGAAATTATATGTACATACACCTGTTAAAAGCACAAGGGGCAAAACCCCAGGGATTTGCATGACACGGAATAGGCACTTCTGCTGTGAATATAGACAGTTGAGCAAATACAAATGTTGGTATGCAACCAAAATAACCAAAACCTGCTTGTCTATGATAGCCAATGAAGTGAGCTGCCAGAAACTGGCAGGTGAGCTGGCAGAAAACTAATTTTTATTCAAAAATACTATTTTAGTACCTTCTGGAAACTGCATTATGGATATCTCAAGCCACTATACATATCCCCTCATGCATAAAGTCACATTAGCAAAAAAGTGAGATGTGTATCTGTTCAAGAAATTGAATTTATAGTAAGGAATAGGGGAATAATGTTCTGATGTGCAGTTCATTGAGCATTTCTGGGCTATCAGTTTTAAAAAGAAAACTTGCAAAAAGTTGTACTTCACCTTTAAGGAATAAGAAGTCTAGTAATTCTATGTTTATACATGTCTCTCTTTAGGATATTAACAGATGACAAATGTTAGGCTAGGTTACTCAATTTCTAAAATGTAGACCTGAGACCACAACAAACATTGTACTGATGTTGAAATAAACATAAAACACTATTCATAATATGTAGCTCCTATTTTCATACCTATTTGTGTTTATGTCTGTGTGTATATTTATATATATGTCTTTTCTTATCAGTATAATTCAAAAATTATTTATAAAGTATTAGTGGCATTATCCTTATTTTAAGAAAGAATAAATGAAGCATAGAGGGCTGAATTAACTTTTAAAAAAACCCAACAGAACAGGAAACACTATTGAACAAAAGTAAATATAATCCTTTTCTGATAAATGAGTTAGAACAATTTTATTGATTCTAACATGGCTATTCATTAGTTTGTAAGTATTTGGCTTGGTATTTTATTATTTTCTTTTTTACAGAAAGATGTTTTACATGAAATAGAATGTATCTCTGAGAAGCATCATAGAAATAAACCAAATCTAGGGTCATGGTAAATAGTATAGATCTGTTTCATGTTTATGAACAGACATGCTGAGCAACACTAGCATAGAATCTGCCAAAATATTTACGAGACAGAGCTGTAGTGAACAACTATTTGCATGAAAAAAGTGTTCCGAGGAAAATACAACGTGGAAAAAGAAAAGGCAGAAACATGATACATGAGACTTGGCTTTTATGAAAAAAATGTTGGCTTCTGTGCTTTAAATATAGAGGAAAAAACTACAAATTACTTCACTGGGTTCATACAAAGTTTTAAACTTGTCTTTGGTCTCTGTTTAAAATGGTTAGGCATTCAGTATCAGTTGTAATATCATGAGTTTGAGGAAAGACTTTAAAGTTATGATGATGAGTCACTGCCAGATACAGAATTGCCTAAGTTTGTTAAATCTTAAATTAGGAGAAACTGACTTAACTGATCTATATTTATTAAGTATTCTACAAAATCTTGTTTGATAATTGAGACACAGAATATTAATCAAGTAAGCTTTATAAGATGTCAGAGAATCAAAACACCTTAAAAACAAAGTGGAACCCCTTTCATTCCCTTTGAAATTTGATCAGAGAGAGAGACTGGATATCTTGTAAAACTGTGCATTTTCTTAAAGATTGCACGTATCGTAAATGATGACCTAAGGATAAACTTAAACTTTATAGGAATTGTTGATGAAGCACTGCCATCTTTTGGTTGTACAAATACGGAATATGGAGGAAGGATATAATTGTCATGGAAATAAGGACACAGGCTGAAATCATAAAATGATTGTTTTGTTCTAACATTTATCTATCTACTTTGCTTTTCTAGATAATTGGCTGCAATTGTCCATTAATAGACTTCTTCATTACATTCTAATTTCACCATCCTACCAGTGAAACTAATACAATAAAATGGCTGTAGTGCTGATGAAGATGTTGTTGGCTTTGATAGAAAATCAACAGCCTAGGTTAATATGATTTTCTGTAATTTTTGAACTTGCTCTAGTCTTTATTTTTACCAAGAACTGATTAGCAAGGAAAGTTTTATTACATTCTAAATACATTTTGAAATTATGAAATCTAATGAATAGTAATGTAGATGACAATTATTGTGTAAGAATTATCTAAGAACTAGTTGGTGACTCTAAAATCAGCTGTGTTTTATATTAATAGCAATACAAATTGTTCTCCATTCGTTAAGTTATGGATCTAATGTTGATACTCTAAGATTCAGTGCTGTGGTACCACTAAGTTGCTTGAAAATGTATTTTGCCAGTTCCCTATTTAACAGCTTGCAGAGGACACACAATTCTAGGTAAACAGTGTAGTAACATGACAGAATGTTTTTCTTGTATGTGGAAGTATTTGTCGTATTTAGTAAGTTAGTAGAATTGTTAAAAAATGCAATGTAGGCTTTGAATGTGAAAGCCCAGTATGAGATTCTGTTTTATTTAAGATGTGTAGTATTTTGTTTTCAGTCTTACTGTCATATCAGTTTGTTATCTCTTTTTAAATACAATATTGGTGTCATAACCTTATAATAAGCAAATTTATAGAAGAATAAATATAATTTTCACATGAAGATTAATATTTCACAAAAAAATTAAGTTCATAAACTTATGTCACACTAAAGTACTGCTAAATTACCAATTAAAGGCCTAAAATGATCAACTAGCCTCAACTTGAATGTAAATGGATCAAAAATTCTGCTTGTGAGAAATCATATCTTTAAGCAATACCTTCAAGCCTGATTTGAAGAGAAAGAGAGATGGGAATTCTGCCATATGCCTCAGACTTATGATGTGGCATTGTTCCTGTTAACTCCAATATGGGCAAAAGTGTGAAGTGCAAAATATGCTTGCACTGCTAAGGACTGACTATCAGCACGCTTGTTTGAAAATTCAGTCAGCAGGCAACATTTGGAAGGTCAGAGGCCTGTGATATGGAAATCAAATAATTTTCTGATACTGAATGAAACATGAGAGGCTTTGAAGTGTTTTTAAAATTAAGACAAGAATCTTCTGCACATCTGCTGCCTGAGATAGTGATAAAGGAGCCAATATCAGCATTTGGCAGGTCAGAACAATTGTTACTTCGTTTCAGATACACTGGTACCACTGGCAGAGAAAGTTGCAGGTGAGACTAATTACAATAGTAGCAGAAAGTCTGCGTTCTGGGCAGAGTAGGCATTTCTTGGCACATCTCGTTCTCCCATCCTGCTGTCAAGCATCTTTTTGGGTACACCATACTAGGTCATAACTCCATCCTCTCACCTAGTCCAGGTTATCTCCTTCATTCTTGCTCTATACAGTCTGCTCACACTGACACTATCTGGATTCCTGCACTAGGCATTGTGCATGCTTCGGGCCAGGGACCCAGCTGCATTCAGGCTACCACTGGATACATGCAGACCTTGCAGAGAACAATTGTTTAGAGGTAACTCCGTGTGTGGAGGCATTTGCCACAATACTCAGTACCTGATACCAAGACAGAGATTTCTTCTGCAAACCAAATTGAAGCAAGTCATGTCCCCCCACTGGTAAGACTAGCACTATTTGGAAATCTTTGAACTAAGAAAATGATCTTTTCAGAATTCTGGTTAGATATAAACAGGAAAAGATTATATTTATGAAGGGCACAGCCTTTCTAAAATAAACTAGATGATAGACTCTCTTCCATTTTTCCTCTAGATGACATGAGAGAATATGAGATGGTATGACTGTGTTTTCATTGCACAGATAGGTTGGAAGGTTCAGATACTAAAAATGTCATGCAGAAAAAAATCTGAAAGACGGAGACGTTGCCTTAATTTGGAGGGTTGAATGGAGGCTGAGCAATATCAAATAATCTGAATAACTGAATGACAGACTAGAGTTACATTATGTTACAAAACATAAGTTTTGAAATCTTATTCTGTTAGAGGAAAGAAACTATATAGTCTATATACACGTAGAGGACACTTTCCCACAAAATGTTGCAGATTGTAACACTGAGATCCATTATTTGTTCTTTAGATTGCTCCACATAGTTGCCTTTACCTTTTTTCTTTTTTTTTTCTTTTTCTTAAGGAATACAGACTATTTACCAGAGAATCAAGTTGTTATAAATGCTTGTGAGGATTTAGTGTGCAAAAAAGGTTCAGCTGAGAGCTCTAAGGGATATGAATACATGGGGAAATTACAAATGAGCAATTTAATGAGAAAAAAATTAAAAGTGGGAACACCTGCGCACTTTCAGTACTTTGCAGGCTGATTTATTTCCCTCTCAATATGCACACATAATTCTCACTAACGTAATTGGAGTAACACCCATATATTTAGTGAAAAAATAGCCATGAGTGTTTCTGTCGCTTCCCTTGGTATCATCACCATTTCAGTCAGTCTCCGTAGGACAGGGACATAATGAGACTGCTAATAAATCTTCTCTTTTTTATGTATATCTGAATTTATAACTGAGCAGTCATTTAGAAATGCACATTTAGGGCTTGGTTTCCAATGGGGAATTGGCCCAAACTTCCACATACATACACCTGCATGAACATCTGCACATTAGTATTAAAATTGATTGATTGTATGCATCAGGACATCACTGTTTTATCATGCAAGAAGTTTATAACAGGAAAAGAAAATATTTTCCATACAATGTATAGTTAATTATAAAAATTCATTTTTGTGAAAGTTTATAGAAGACAAAATTAAGAAAAAAGAGATTAAATACACTTAAACCACTAGCTCCCAGAACCTGAGAATCCATATTTGCCAATTTTGTATATTCTTTCCCTTAGCACTTTTTGTTGCCCACTTCAGAGACAGAAAGCTGTGCCAGATAAATCTTCAGTTTGACTCAGCATGATCATCTTTTATGTATGCATAGAAAGGTATATGTAGTTACACTTGAAGGGACAGCAGAGAGCCAAGATCTTAAAAACCTGCTTCCTAAGTCTTAGGAGTTGGATTTAACTCTAGTGCACTGGTCTTCTTCAGTAAGAACATATTCTTTAATAAAACTGCTTCAAGTTTCCAATTACATGGATGAGCTACTTCTCAGTACAGGATGACCAGTATACTCTTTTATAAAGGCATTGAAATTCTTATATGAAAGCAAAAACCTTATGAAACTGAATACTGAAACTGTGATGGCGATATTAAGGTTGCACAAGTAAGCATGCAAATGTCAGTAGTTTCCTCACAACCATAAGGGAACAATTTTCTTCCCTTATTTTTCTCTCATGCATTTTTACATTTGCAGAGTATCTTTGAGAAACTTTAACTTAACTGTTATGTACCTGATTTTCCTCTTTCAAAGCCTCATCCTAGGCATATTAAAGTCAAATAAAAGGCTTTCATTGGCCCCAGATGGCTTTCAGTCTAGTTTACAATGAAAAACAATGTCATAGCTTTTAAATTTCTTGTATTCTAGCAACATTGTTGTAAAGGAACGGATCAATCACTCCAAAATGAAATCACTAGTGCTTTGGGTGATCAGTATTTCTGTTTCCATATATGCTGTTAAAGATGAGAAGTCAGAAGGCCACACTTTCCTCCTTTTTTTTCTATCGTGTTGCTTTATGCCTTAATAGGAAGGTTAATGCAAAATTTCAGGCATATTAAGCTTGCTCATTTAAAATATTCAGGTAATTTGATGATTTTTCCTAATGATTCCTAACTGGTGATGGTGAAAAAGTTGTCATGCTCTCCCCAAAGTGGTGGATTGACATTTCAGAAAACCCCACAGATCGAGGACCACTGTGATACATAGTAAAAAGAGTACTTGACTAAAGTATGAAAGGGGGGAAATGCCAGAAAAAACAAGGGTAAAAGCCTCTGTTCTGCAAAATATGAGAGGATCAGTAATCTCATAAATAAATAGATATGCTTTTTCACGGAGTTTGTTATATACTAGAGAAAAGAAAGCTTTAAAGAAAGATTGACAGGCAGTAGAAAAGGTGATAATATTAGTTACTTAAATGTGACTAGCTAAGTAAAAGAGCTTTAACATGCATATAGAAAAAAATCACTTCTCTGTAAGAAAAACCTGGGTACAAATTTTTCCAGATAATATAAAACCAAAACAAAATATGGGCAACACTAATGACCATAAATCTTGTTTCATAATTTGTGTCAGAAATATATTAATTGGAAAAGTGTGGTGACTTCACTTTCCCAATGCATTTTGATTCTTCAAAATTATTTTCATTATTCAGTCCAATATTTCTGGGCTTAGTCAATGTCTCTGTAATTCTTCTTTTAAAAACAAAAAAAACAACCAAAACTTAATTCTAAACAGACAGAATGAGACAACTTGTAAACAAACATCTTTCTCTGAAAAATCTTGTGGCAGAAGTAAAGCCCAAAAAGATAAACTTTGGACAGGATGCTCAGGATGGAGACTAGAAAATACAGTTTCCAAGTTTTCAGTTATCCAGATGTCTGAGATGTTGTTCTGTTGTAGTCAGCCATAAGAATTATGTTTCCAGATCTGTAAAGATGAGAAAAGAGGACTTAGATATCATGGAGTCATGTGCAGAATAGTCTGGAGAAAGAAGATCCTCCTTGTACCTGGTATCTTATGTGAACTGGCACTTCAAGATCGTTTTGCAAATTTCTGTGAGGTTACGAAGTAGAAGCAGTTTCTAGAGGTTCTGTAGGAGCCTTCTGCAACTGTAAATAGTAAGCATCCAAACACTTTATTGTGTTTGAAATATCTGACCCATTTCAGGAGCAGTTTGTGTTGTTGGGAATGGTATTCTGGGTAGTAACTCCGGGTTTTGTTTTGTTTCATTTTTTGTTCTCAGTAAAACAAAATATCTCATCAGTACTTAGGCACTTTTCCTTTACTGGAAATGTGACAGGTTTGGGAAGAAAGAACTGGGTAAAATTGAATTAATGGTGTTGTCTACATCTAATACTTGCACTTTTGGAAGAATACTTTTGCTGGTTCTTCACAAAATTTCTATGAAAAGAATATACTGTATAATTACTGGCATTGATTACATATTCACATCTTTGAACACCTTAAGGGAAAACATGTTGAAAGAAAAGCATTCTGAATTTGAAGCGGATATGTAGTCAAAAGTGAAAATAAAAGTGAAGCAGACATTTGCCTAGTAGGTAGCTTTCAGAAAAATCCTACTTAGCCTTGTATGAAACAGATGGGATATTTGTCTCTCTCTGAAGTAAGAAAATGCATCTGCTTTATTCATCTCATTTTCTTTTAGGCTTATAAAACATGCCTGTGTGATAGGAAAGCTGTGAAATAGAAGGTGAAATGGATCAGAAATACAGAGTAAGAAATATACAGTGAAATTGGAATAGCCCTTTTGATTTCAGCAAAGATTTATACATTAAAAGTTGATGGGTGGCTTAACCTTTCACACTGTGCTCTGGTTACCCCTGTCGTGTTCCTTCTGTAATTGTACAACTGCCATTACATAGCCAACTCACTTGTGCACCTTTGGAAGAAAGTAAAGTTTTCAAAATATTTTCAGTTGATTTAAACATCTGTTTCCAAAAAACCAGGAAATGACCAACCTCTTCACTGAATAAAGTATTCATGTTCAAAATGAATGACAGACTGCTTTTACTACTCCCTGTGGGATTTACTGCTTTGCTGTTAGAAATGTAGTTCTTTACAGTGAGGTATCAGGGATCTCTGTGTATGAGTATTCCAGGGTAATACTTACGTTGTGGAGGGTTACAACTTCATGCAGTGGCCAGAACAGTTAAACAAGGTGTTTAAATTGGCCTTCTGTTTTCCAGGGCTTTCAAATGAAGATCGACATTCTTTCTGGAATCTGTGCTTTACTGAAACACAAATTATTGAAATCAGTTTGGGGATAACTGATTAAATTTTAAAACCTCCAGTATAAAGGACAGAACAGATGATATAGTGGCATCCACTGACCAGAGGATTTCTGACTTCTATGAACCTTTGAATCTGCTTAAGTACATAAATCTTGGGCTGTCAAATAAACATTTGCCAAACATTTTTTAAGAATTCTGTACTACTGAAATATTTTTTATGGTAAGTTTTGATGTTATTGATATATAGGTATCTGTAAATATATTTATTAAAGTAATTGAAGCATTATCTGATTTATAAGGTTTTAGAACTATGAATGCTATTGTGAAACTATCGCAACTAAAGCTGGGACCTTCTTTCTGAAACAAGATACAACCATCCTCACAATATCTAGACTGTGGGCAAGAAAAAACATTTTGCAGTTTACAGTCATCTTTGGAGTTACTTAGTCCTAGGAAGGCACCTCGTCTTTTGGAACCTTTTGGTATCTTTTGGAACAGACTTTATTCTTCAGCTCATTTTGGGTTTTGTTTATATAGAGAAAAAATTGTGATATTTTATAGTCTTCATAAACAGCTACATATAATTTCATTAAAACTGCATTACCCCACAGCTACAAGGTTGTTGTGACACAACAGATTTATTAAACACTCAGCTGCTGATTACAAGAAACTTTAATATTTTAACTGTATTACACAAATACACCAAAAAGAAGCACAAGCAAATGAAATGAGAAAGCAGAATTGTTCCTCGAGTTTCTTGTTTTCCTGTTCTATTGGTTCATTTTGGAAAAACTGAACTAAATCTATTAAAACTAGTGGCTAATTTGAATCCACAGTAATTAGAAGTAAATTATTAATTACTTTATAAATGTTGTTCTATGACAGCTGCTTTTACCAGTATGGCATATGAATGGTTTTGGAAAATATGCTATACAACTGTTTACCACTGTAACACACGTTTAAATACAGTTTAAGTTAACACACTTGTGATAACAAGTGTAAACTCAGAGGACAGATACTGGAGAATGTATGAAATATTAATCCTAAAAAACCCAGAACTCTTTGAAAGGTAATTGTTATTATAAAGGGAGGCTGAAATCTCTACAACTGTAAACTCATAAACACATATTATGGCAATGGAACAAGAAAATTTATCTGACAGGTATGGAAAAATTGAATAACAATACGACAGAAGAAAACAAACCTGTTACAAATTGCTATGCAATTAAATCTAAAAATCATCTGAATTATCCTGCTTTCCTTGTAAACCTTTCATGGCATGTTACTAACATCAGATACTCTTTCTTTTAAAACCTTAAAAATGACTGCATTCAGTGAATGTCACAGCTCTGTCTTAAACTTTTTAAAGAAGCGGATTATAGAAATAATAAAACTACAGGCCCTTACTTTGTCTGCATAACATTAGCTATGCATAATTGTTGTATCCGAATGCATACTGTCGTGGTTAAACCACGACACATACGTAACAGAGCAGTCATTAACTTTAAGCAGGCTACACATCGACGTGAGTTCATTGGTGGTTATGTACTGCTCTCCTTGCTCACATGAAACCACACTCATTTAACTTGGAACTGCTGAAACAAATGACAGGAATAATGCTCATGAGAGGCAAGTATTTCTCAAGACATTTAATGATACTGAATTAAGGTATGCAATACTACCTTTGAAGTCAGATTTTTATATATATATATATATATTTATTTATATATATATACACAAAGTTCTGCAAATTGAAGTCCGGGGAAAGGCATCTTCATATGGTTTATGACAACTGGGAACACAATCTAAGATAAAGCTGCAGTGAAATGTCCTCATTTTTTTTTTCCTTTGAAAAATATCAATCACTCAAAACAAAACTTTATCATGAATTTTCATTGTTTTCATTTTGAGTATCCTCAGATTCTGGGGATTGATTAACTGAAATGTTAAATTAAATGAAAAGTTGCAAGGATTGCTTTCTACTTGAGTGTTAGGACACTTACACGAAATGTGGATGATTGTGCTTCCTTCAAACAAACCCCTTTGAATCAGACAAATCATCAGTATTCAATCTAGATTACTAAAATACTAACTATTGAGCTGTTGGCTGCATGGGGCTTCCCTTTTTTGACTGGAAAACCTTTGATAGTGAGAAATCACATTCTCTGATGTGATGTATAGCTCTACCATAGAATAAACTACAGAAGGTATCGAACTGGCATGGTAAAGATGGGCCAAGAATTTTTCATAGAAGTGTATTTCTATCTTAGAGGCTAATGTTGTTACCATCAAAGCCAGCTGTGTGAAGAGCATCAGAAAGGCACCTGAACAGAAAGGCAGAGGACAGCCCATAAAGTAGCAGTGATGTAGCTTTGACAGAAAGCCAAAAGCCTTTTTTGGGACCAGAGCACTGGCTGAAAGAATGCTTCAGCTTCTGGATGGGAAAACTGCCTCTCATTGTTTGCCCCTTCCCTGTTCAGGAAAAGCGTTCTTATATTTTTTGTAAATGGATGGGACTGCAACCAAAAATTTTGGATGCATATGATTAAACTCTATCCTGGAAGAAGCAATTCGGGAAGATCATTAGTACTGACAGGAAAACTGGTCTCAGGCAGAAAAGATAAAGAGAATATAGTTGGAAGGAAAGCATAGTAAAATAACAAGCAGAAAGTAATAAAATACCATGGACTTTTCTACTTTCTAATACATCAACTGTCAGTATAGTATTTTTAGAAGTCTAACCTGAGATAACGTACACTTTTCATTATTTCATCTCTGCAATGTTTTTTGTCTTTTATAGTTATATTTCCAATGTTTAATGATCTGCCTCTTCCTCTCTACTGCACTTCCTTCCTTCTTCCCCCTTACCTTGTACTCTTCTTTTCCTCTTCCAACTCCACTGTAGCTTTGAATTAAAGGAAGTTTTGTCAATCAGCAAAATGACAATATCAGACAAAACGGGAAAAGGGAAACCAAGAGAGAAGACAACAATGATTACAAATCAATGCTTACGGGTGGAGTATGGGGTGGAACTAAAGATCCCAGAAAGAGAAATGAATGAGAAAATATCCTTTCCAATTATGTCTTGACCTCATTTAAGGTGTATTTCCTTGTACTAAATCATATTTCATTTTGGGGGCTATAATCTCTTTGGAAAATAACTCCTACTATGGTAATTTTAAATATACGCTGATCAATTACATAAAACCCAATGTTTTCTACAACAGTTGGAAATAATTTTCTCATGGACTGAATGGCATAAACTGTATGTTATTATTTTATCTTTTTAATTTCTAAGGAGAAAAAAAAACACCTTGAAAAATAAATATAAATTTGAATAAATCTGAATGAAATATATATAAATCTACAGAAAATTATTAAACAGTATTTTAAGTATTATTAATTCTGAAAGCTCTTTTTATCTTATTCTCCTACTAATAACTGTCTGAAGTAACGGGCAAGTATCAAGTTCAACTGTATTTTATCATAATGTTGTGAGGTTTTTTGCATAAGTCATAAAACTACAAAATTTTTTCTCAACAGAATGACGGTAGCAGCTAGGGCATGACCAGCTGACTGTCTGAATGTGATCTTTTAACATGTTGTTCAGAGTACAACTGATATAATTTAGACATCAAAATATCTAAAATACCTGACAGCATGATGAGTACAGTATAAAAGCCTAAACACATTCAAGATAGTTCAAATCTACATGAAATAAAATGCATTTACAAACAGCAGCTAGTCCAAAAATATTTGGAAAATATTTTTCCAAAACTGTAGTTTTAATCCAAAGGCCAGGCTTAGAGAAAGCTGTATTTCTTTCCTAAGAAAATAATATAAAAGAAGTGAAAAAAAAATCAGTTTGAAATGGAAGAGAGGTTCTCATTGGCGTCAGAAAGAGCAGCGTCAGACAACAGAAATGGGGAGCCTGTGATTGTGAGGAAACAGCCAAACTGCACTTGAACAAAACTATTAAAATGACACAGTCTTTAAGGTGTGAGAGGAGAGGCTATTATGATAGCACATGGTACATAGGAGTAAAATTTGTTCTCTACATGTACATACAACTGAATACAAAACTGTCAGTACTCCTTGCAAAGTCTTTGCTGTATGATTAATATTTTTTCATTCAAGCTTGGCCATCACAAGCTATGCTTTGATTTGCCACTATAGGAAAGGCACTGGAGAGTGAACATGAGAATGTTAAAATGGGAGAACTGCAAAACCCAAACTCCAACAACAATCAATCAAAGAGAAAACTGAGAAGGTTCTAGTTTCTGTGTGTACATAATGATACATAAACTAGTTAAAATACAGTGTATGATCTCTTCAACGTGTTTTTAAAGCATTCCTCATCATTGCCTAAGAGGTCTCTTTTAGGGACACTTGTTCTAGGGGATTTGTTAAATCCGGCAGCTGCCAACAGAGGAGCAGCTGTCGCAGCTCCATGCCCTCCAGGTCCAGCCTGCTGTGAGGCTGAGCCTGTAGCCCAATACATGCTCTGTCAGGGGACAAGCACCAGCATCTCTGCCAAAAGCGGCCCAGCCCCCATGGGCAGGGGGTTGGCCCGGGATGTGATGGACATTGCATCCCTGTAGGTTGCCCAGGAGCCTCTCTCAGTGGCCGCCAGCAGGACAGGGACACCCTCAGCCATGCTGACACTGAGCTGGCCCCCAGCCTCAGCAGCAAAACCACACTGAGGGATGGGCTCAAGACCCCTTGTGAGGTGTTTGCCCAGCAGCAGACAGTGACACAGTCTGGGAAACTTCTCATGGGCATAGTTTGTCTTCACAATGTTGAATTGACAAGCTGTTGCTACAGCGACAAAGAGAATTTCCGAAGCAGTGATGAAATACAAGAAAACAAAGAGAAAAAATCCAAGCAGTGGATTTTTTTACACCACATTTTGTATTTCTGGGCTGGGATAATCTTTAAGTGACTTCTTAGCAGCTTCAGAAGTAGAACAGCAGAAAAATAGATCAGTCTTACCATAGGAAACAAAACTATTTCTGCACATAGGGGTTATGAGGAGCTGAGCAGAAGTAGAAGAATTAAGTAAGCAAGGGACACGTGCAGCACATCTTAGCAGAATTAACTGATTTTTCTAATGTTCATGACAGGTCCTGGGAACTTGTTATGACAAGAGAATGAAAGCTGAATTCAAATTAAAAACCTACTCTATGTGGCTGCCATAAATGTACAGAAGTTCACAATATATGCCAGAGCTTTTACTGATATTGCCCATATGATGGCTGAATCTACTATGTTTTTCTTCATTGGTATTTTATAGACCAGTAGTTCTTTATGAAAGGAAGTTAGTGAACTAAATGGATAGGGAAAGTTTGTAGAACAGAGGAAGAATTGCTAAATTTACTTATTTTCCAAAACTAAAATATATATTTAAATAAAAAAAAATTCTTCCAGAGAAATGTTATGAGAAGTCACAAGGACTATGAAACTTGAAACTTGTAACTTGCTGACAGCAAAATTAGATACATAAATGGCCAATGGTAATAAATTGTTGACCCTTTATCTACATGGGGTAACTAGGAGTAACTGGGAAATAATTTTATTTTCACTTGGAAGACACTCTTGAGAATTCTTGCCCTCAGGGCCCTGAATGCACGCATGGGCCTTAATGGCCCCAATCAGGTTCCCCTGACCCCCCTCAAAGATGCACACACCGCCATACACACACCCCTGCCCCTGTTCCCAGGGGCTCCAGTTAAGCTCAGGTCTGAACACAAGGTCCCTGCCTGAGCCCTACCGTAGATGTCCCTGAGCTCAGCCCTGCTCCTGCTGATCCTGACTTGCTGACTGTGCTCCCCAGACTGATCTTTGACCTCACTCGTCACCTCGCGTTTGTCTGGTGATGGCTGCACTGCTGGTGGGATGCGCTGCTGCATACACCCTGCTCTGCTCTGCTCACCTGCAGGACGGCACCCTGTCAGGGAGGGCACTGCCCTCCCCGCCCTCTGGCCACTCTCCCACCCTTGCACTCCTCCAGGGCTTTTATAACTTTCCCTAGACAAGTCCAGTCCCTTAATGCTTAATATTATTTCCTATACTGGCTGTGGCTGGTGGCAACACTTCTGAACAAAGCTATTTTTTTCCTGAGAGAAAGGAAAAATGTCTCCATTAATTGGCAAAAGTAAGTAACAACCAAACACTTACAGCTGTGCAATAGCTTTACATACATACATGAAAAAACATTACCTTGGTTTCTAATTTTGCTATTAGGAAGAATCTGACATACCTAGTCAAAACAGAAGTCCCTCCTGCTCAGATGCAGTCTCTTTTATTACAGAGAGTACCAATTTCTTGAGAAAGGATGCTAGGATGATGTCATGTGTTTCAACAGTGTGCTGAAATGGCGATAATACCCAAACAAACTATTTAATGCTGAAGATGATAGTAGTTACTGCGAATTTGAACAAACTAATCTGGAACTCATTTATACTTCTGGTCTGTATAGCATCCTGTGACAGAGTTCCACAATTCATAAGCATGTCAAGAAGTACTTGCTTTTGCATGTTTTGAAGCTGCTGTTTAATATTTCACTGAATACACTCTAATTCAAGTACTGCAGGAAATTACAAATGTTCAGAATCTATTCACTTACACTAGATTACTCATGTTTTTATGCACCACTGTAATAACCTTCACCTACTACCTTGTCAAGAGTTCTACTATTTTAGTCTCCTTTGCATGGAAACCGTATCATATCTCTCGTCACACTTCCTGTCTTTCTCCAGAACCCTTTTTTTTTAAAAATTTACTCTATCTTTTCTGACATATAATGCAGCTAATATTAATGGTGTGAGTATATATGGATCTTACAGTGATATAGTGATGTTCTCTTTTTTGATCTACATTTCTTTCATAATAATTCCAAACTTTCAACAGTGTAATAGCTTTGTTGTAGAAGTGATGAATTAGGGATGTGAAGAAAGCTCTGCAGGGAGATGTGTTTTATTAGACAAATTGTTACAAATATAAAAAACAGACAAGTTTTTGGACACACAACCCTTTATTGGTCTCTGCTGCACAGCCAGGCTTGTGAGTGTTGCATCTACTACATCAACTAGTAGTGACTGTTCAAGTGATGTTTTCAGATAGTTGCCTACAGTAATTCCAAGATTTCCCTTCTAAGTGATAATAGCTCATTTATATCCCCCCATTTTGTACATGTGGCTTTCATACATTTTGGCACTACAGCTCAGATTCTTTTAAGGTTTCCCACTATGCCATTCTTTTAGTCTCTTGATAATTATGTCTCTAAATACTTTGTGTATCCTATTGCCAAATTCAAAATGAGTTTGTAGGGTGCACTATGGCCTGGGAAACTATGCAATTTCTACAGAAGGGGAGGAGTTGTGAAAGTCAGGCTTGTAGATATATCACATTTTTCTGAAGTAATTTAGCTTACTACAAAAGATTCATTTATATTGTTGACTAGTTTCATCAGAATATTGTTGAAATTTAACCATTAAAATGTAAACCTTTGACAAAAATCTTGAGGTTTTTCTTGGTTTTGGATAGAAAATATTCAACTCATAATAATAACAGCTGTAATATCATAACTTCCCTGATTTAATGGAAAAGTAGTATCAACACAGCAACATGGGAGAGAATGGAACAGTTCATGTCAAAAAAGTTGACAAATGGATAAATAAACCACACAGTGAAGCTGAATTAATTTTTATTTCTTGATCAGAGTGGTGTAGTATTCATTTTGCTGAAATAAACATGCATTATATTACTTTGGTATGTTCCAGTGAATTTAAGTATCACTGTGACAGGTGCTAGGAGTATCATAACCACCTGGTAACATTTGTCACATCTTTGTAGCATTAAGGTAATCCAGTGATACTTTGTAGGTGCAAAAAGAATTTCTTTAGTCATTCCTAAGGATAAATATAACAAATATAATAAACATAACCACTGAATACATTTATTGATTTTCTACAGCAACAATAATATTAGAGATATTATTAGGACAATGGGTTGATGTAAGAATGCCTTTTAAAATCAGTGATAGCCTCAGTAAGTCAAATCTCTTTTTTCTTCAGAAGCTATGGACTAGAACCTAGTTTCTGCAAAGCAAATCGGATGAAAATGGCCTTAGAAAAATCCTGTGCTTACAGTATGTGCTGTTTATATTAGACCAAGAAATAGCTGATATTAATCCTAGAAAAACAGCAAGGCACATTGTAATACCAAGAAAAAAAAAAAGTTGTTAATTTAGATGTAAACATGAATTATTTGGAGAAAGTTAATGGAAAAATGCCAATTACCAAAGCAGTTGTGGGAACTATGGATTATTTGTATTGTGGTTTTAAGACAATATAAGACAGTGGTGTTCATGTGAATTTCAGCCTCTTTTATCTAATAACATCTACTGATAAATTCTGCTTTATTTTCTGATAAATTCTACTTTGTTGTTCTCACTTCTTTCCACTCTCTTAGGACAGTGGTGATGGAAAGAGCATTATGTTTTACTATTTATTCCCTTCTAAGTTGTCATGGATGCTTGATGTCTAGTCAGTAGTAAAAAACATGTAAAATTTTGATGAAAGATTATTATTCTGAGATTTGGATGCCAAAATCCTCTTTTATGGCATTGACAAACACTTGTAAGTTTTCTAGAATAAAACTGGGTCTGCACTGGAGTTACTTTTATGTCTTGACACTTTCTGAAGAGTCACCTGATACGAGACAATTCAGCTTAAGTTGTCTAAAAGATAGTCATATCTCTAGCAATGCTCATATCTCCTTCTTATGTCATTTGCTAGAGGAAAATAAAAGTAATAATTTATAATCAGTACCATACCACATTAGATTTGTTATTTCAGCAGTGATGGCTTCCATTCTTTTCTGTCTGTATGAGTTCACACTTAAAAATCCTAATTAAAATAAAAATAAAGTAAATCACAATCATTCTGTCTTCCTGATATCCCTTAATATGTATTAGTTATTTTTATTTGCACATGTCTTATGGACAGCTATTAATTCAGAGGTTAATTGAGTTATATTGATTAATATTACTTTTTAAATCACATCTAATTAGTTAACAACAGTCAATTAATTCAAGAAAATTCATATATTTAAAAATATAATTACTCTTACACTGTTGGAAATGATAGCATAGGATATTTTATTTATAATCAGCAAAATGCTGTAAAACATCTTAGTTGATTTTGCTGGTTCTGCTTAACAAAGTTACTGTGTATATAATCATTCAACTTCATTTGTGCATTTTACCAGATCTTTGAACACAGTGGTAACACTTACTTTCCTGTCAAAGTATTGAAAATCATCCCACTAAATATTTCCAGCTTGTTATTATCTGTATTTGCAAACTATCTACAGCATTTTTGTCAGTCATAATCCTCATAAACAATAATGTATAATAATCTTTTTTTCTGTTCAAAAACATTACCTTTTTTGATGTAATATTTGTGTGTGCAGTGTGTGTGCAGAAGAGAAAGAGTATGCAGAGAAATTCCATTACAGAAGCAACCCCTGAAAAGAGAAGACAGATGACACTAACTATTCTTGTCTGTTCAGAATAATGTTAAAATGTGGAAGCTTTTGTTTTGAAATGTAAAAGAACAATAAAATTGATCCTGGGCATATTTATCCTAGAAATTCCTAATTAGTACTCTTACTTTGAGTAATTGAAAGAAGTATTGAATTTGTGCAATGCTGTACTAACCTCAAAGAAAATAATAATATTTCAAAATTTGAGAAAGATTAAGCAGAAAAGTCATTTTAATTTCATATTCTAATTACATATCATTAGCTTCACTAGGCATGTTACACTTGCCCAAATTCCTGATGCACTTTTCTAAAAGGGTGTTACCTCCTGTAGGTCTCAGAATATCAGGTAATCCTGATTATTAGAGTGGAGTGATTTTTAATGAGTGAACAGATAGCAACTTTAGTCCTTTTTCCTGAAATCAAGTTATGATTGTCATCTCATTTGCAACTTAGGTGCCAGAAGTGATGTGCTTTGCTCTGTAGTTCTCTCAACCTTGCTACTCACAAGATGATACTCTTATAGTATAAGCTGTATTAATGTATAATTCAAGAAAGCGTGTGGTTGGCATGAGTTCTTATCCTGGATTTCTACTGTCTTCTTTCCAAATTTACACTCTTAGTGACAGTTCGGTACCTACTTTCTTTGAGTTCCAAAGTTAGCAGGTTAAAGTCTTAAGTTGACATTTCAAAAGTCAGATGTTCTAGGATTACAGTTATAAATTTAAAGAAAAAGTGATGCTTTTTTTCCCCCACATCAAGACTGAGAACAAAAATTAGGCTTAGAGAAGCCTCTGGAAGCTTGTGTAAATAATAAAACTTTCTATCCTTAGACTATGCAGGATGAAGTACCACCTTCTTTGTTATGAAAGCACCAACCTCTCTCCTCTTTTTCACCTGTAAATTTTTGAAAGAGCTGGTGGATTCATAACCATGGTTGTATTGTTTTTTTCTGCACTATTTCCCTTCATTCCCTTCAGAAATTGTCTCCTGAATATTTTGTGTAACGTAACCCATTTGTTTTCTGCTTATGTGCAGCACAGAAGACAATAAGAAAGAAATTTATCAACTCATACAAGATTGTGATGTTATTTAAAATCCTACTCTAGTCTCAGTAGTATCTTTACTGTATGAGATTCTCATTAACCATGAAGTCCACTTGTCATGTTCTAATCTGCTCACTCAAAACTCATGAATGTTTCCACTATTACTTACAGAGCAAAGAACTATCATCATCCATTCCTGGGCCAGAAATCACAGCTAGATTTAGAATTCAAGTAGGTCTGATAGAGAGACATTCTTTTGTTTTTTTTTTTTCCAATGAATTGATTTAGAATTGACTTCTCAGTAGTGTGAACATTCCACTAAAAAAATTGTAGCTACGAAATTTGGTTTGAATTTTGAAACAAGCAGTTTCTATTTAAGAACAGAAAATTTAAAATACAAGACCACATAATTCTCATTGCTTCACTATCACAAATCTAAAAAAGTCTTGACAAAAAATCTAAAAGTCTTGACAGCATTTAGTTTACTCCATACTTACACTGGGTTGAATGAGAGAAAAATATAACCATTTTCTACTACATGTCATCAGACAAAATTTTTGAAGAAAACATTTCACTTGTAATGAAATGTTAACGGCTTCTTGTTCTGTGAATAATTAAATAAGTAAAAAGAATAATAATTTTGCGTCTTATATGTGTAAATTAATTGAGATTTCAGTGGGATTTTTCTCGTGTGGTTCTGTATGTACAGAGCACTAATATGTACAAAATAATCAGTATTTTCATCAGTCACCAATATGTCAAGAAAAAGGAAACCCTGCACATGCAATATACTAATGTCATGTGCATTGGTAATATGATTAGGCTGGGTAATCTAGATAGAGTGCTTTTGGAGTCTGTATTTCAAAAAAGGTTAAGAAATTTCAGATAGTGTAAAGAAAACAAATTAACTTGAAAATGGGAAAGAGGACAATGATTTGTAGACATTTAAAGTTTAGACTATGAAAAAAAAAGGGCGGGGGGGAACATTCTACAGTTGTGGTGAAATGAAGTCCTGATTATACGAGGGTTAGAAAAACATTCCAAGAAATTATTTATACCTCAGAATTAGCAATTTATTAATGGGAGAAAACACTTGGCAATGTTAACAATGTTTTGGAAGAACTTAGGGAGATTTTTTAATCCTTTCATTAACAGATTTCACCCACAGGTCTTCATTGTTTTCTGCTTTCTCATCCATCCACTCATCATCCGGTCTGCTGTTGAGAGTCAGAAAGAAGTCCGTTCTAGGAACTGTTGCTTTGAGATTTAAGGTTCTTTGACACTGTGGATTTTTATTACTAGGTAACCTTATTCTTTTGTACCCCATTTACACAGGATCAGAGCTGACAGCTACAGGGCTAAGAAGTCCATGTCAACTGAGTATAGAGACTTCTCACTGTAAGAGCTGCAGCTACCTTTTAAAAGAACCTCAGACTCTGCTTCTGTTTGAAAATTTAAAAAAAGAAGGCATATTTTAAAATTGCTAAACTTCTGTGAACAGAAATATCTTTCTCCACATAACTCAAAAAAGGTGGTGTTTTTTTTATGATCAGCATCCAGAAGTATTGTTTTGCAAATGTAAATAGAAAAATTTGACAAGGCTGAATACATTCTGAAAGTATAGCAGAATCAAACATCAGGGACTGATCTCAAATCAATAGGCAGTTTTGTTGATGAAACTGAATATCTAGTGGCAAACCACATGATTTAGTACTCAAAATCAATTAATTCAAGGCTTGTTCCAAAAATATTAATATAATGAAACAGTGCTGTAGGAGAAACCTCATATTGTATTCTGAGAAGGCACTTAAAAATGTCTTCTCAACATCAGGAAATGTTAAATGATCTGAAGTGGCTGCCAAAAGAATAATATCAAAAGCCTGTTACTCTAAAAGAAAAAAAAAAAAATCTGACTGTCTTCCATCTTCCTAGCTCTACAGCATACCTTTATCTCCTTATTTCCTGCTGCACTAACCATGATTTTATCTTCCCTAAATTCCAAAAAGATTTTGATGTGTTAATCAAAACCAGAGTGTTTTTAAAATACTACCTTCCTTTTGTTACAATCTGCTTCATCAGAACAGAGCACAGAAGATGAGGCATGCCAGTCAAAATCCCCAGTCAAAACTGACACATCCAACTTCAAAACTGCCATGTTTTAATTTACTTACTGATCTTTCCATCATATTTACATGAAGGTAATAAAAAAAAATCATATTTCTGATACAAACAGCAATTAAAAAAACATTGAGAATCAGCCTTTCTGGAGTTTGGATAGTTTTCCATCTGGTTCAAATCAATATCTTTTTGCTGCAAGGCAAAATGTAGATTATTTAAGTGTTCTTTGGAAACACTGGGAAAACATTAGGATATCATAATATCTCTACATTTACAATATAAAATATTTTATTCCATAGAAACAACACAAATTACTAAATAATAGAACTCAAGTACAAAAATTTTAAGATCAGAAGGTACCGTAAAATTGCTGTAAGAAAAACCCTCATGAATTCAAGTCACTGTTCTTTCATTGTATTTTGTACCAAGAATACATTCAACCAATGTCTCTGCTCATTTTCAAAATGCTACTAATTATTTTCATGCATATATACTAATAAAAAAAAGTGACTTCATTCTGTTAAGGAAAGCTAGGCCTGCACATTTCATCTGTCATATTGAACATTCTTGGCTGTTACAAAGCATGCTGACAAGCTGTAATTTAGTAAAACAGGGCACGTCATTCTTTATATAAGATAAAAAAACAATGGTGGCTTACTTGCCTGTAAGAGTTACAAGAAAGATAAGGCTGCTATGAGCACTAGGTCAGTCCTCTTGATGAAAGACATGGAATATGATTCCATAAGAAGAACATCTATCTATATGAGAATTTGGGGGAGGAGGGTCGTGATAATATTCTATAAAAGAAAGTTTGGAGTAGAGAAGGTGAATAAGAGTCAATTTGTTCTTCTAATACAAGAACAAGGTATAACTGGTTTTATTAAATTACTTTGGGGGCTTAACATATGCCTTTACTAAAAGCAGAATTTGGTCTATAAATTTTGATCCAAAGTCATTTGATGACATTCAGACTAACTTTGGATTAGGCTGTAATACAGTGCAGTTTTCTTTTTTTTTTTCCTTTTTCTTTTGAAAATACAGTCCATTTGGGAGTCAAGGAGAAGGGATAAATCTTTTCATTTGTTGTCTATCCTACTTACTTTATTAAAAAGTTGTTTGCTGCTCTTGTAGTGTCCTGAAAAACATCCTTCATTCTTTTATGTCTAATTCTCTGTTTCAGTTTTACCTGCTGTTGTGGTTTAACCCCAGCCAGCAACTAAGCACCACGCAGCCGCTCATTCACTCCCCCCCACCCAGTGGGATGGGGGAGGGAATCAGGAAAAAAGTAAAACTCATGGGTTGAGATAAAGACAGTTTAATAGGACAGAAAGGAAGAAAATAATAACAATAAAAATAACAGTATGACAATAACCATAGTAAAAGAATTAGAATATACAAAATAAGTGATGCACAATGCAATTGCTCACTGCTTGCCGACCGATGCCCAGTTAGTTCTGGAGCCGCGATCCGCCCCTCCCAGCCAACTCCCCCCCCAGTTTATATACTGGGCATGATGTCATATGGTATGGAATAGCTCTTTGGCCAGTTTGGGTCAGCTGTCCTGGCTGTCTCCTCTCCCAGCTTCTTGTGCCCCTCAAGCCTTCTTGCTGGCTGGGCATGAGAATCTGAAAAATCCTTGACTTAGTATAAACACTACTTAGCAACAACTAAAATCATCAGTGTGTTATCAACATTATTTTCCTACTAAATCCAAAACACTGCACTATACCAGCTAATAGGAAGAAAATTGACTCTGTCCTAGCTGAAACCAGGACACCTGGCCTGACTTATTTATTGAATTCCTTTTCTTATGTTGAATGGTTTAGTTGTTGCTTTCTTTATCTAGTTGTTTGTTTTCTTTCTCTAGTTGTGATTCACAAGAGACTGTTTCAGTTTTACATCTTAGCATGTTTGTCCTTTTTATCGATTCTGCATTTTTTATGTTTGCAATTTCAAAACCACTTAATAAAATCTTAACTCAAAGTCTAAACTTTAAAAAGCAGTAATTCGTTTCAGTCAAAAAAGGTAAAGACATGCAAACCACAGTTTTTCTAAGTACAGAAAAATAAAAGAAATTGAATGGAAAATATTAATAATGATAGAAGATGAGAGAGAAATAGCACCAGAAAAGGATGATGCGACCTGAGGATGGTGTGGTCCAAACAGTAATGGAGTCTGAAAACATGTTATAAAACAAAGCTTTATTGAGGCAGTAGGAAAGATGAGCAACAACGTGCCCATATGGCAACTCACTCAATCCCCGGTAGCAGAGTATCATAAGTGATGCCGTAGCTCCAGTGGACTGCCAGGGACACTTAGTGTTTGGGTCATCTGGTCACAACAGCCAATTGTGCAAATGCCTCCTGAATGTGGGTAAGAGTTGAGCTGCCCCTTGGCTCCACCAATGGTAGTGTGATTTGAGAGAATCATATCTTACATGAATAATGTGGGAGGCATCCTGCCTATACTGCTGATGTCCGTCAGAGGACAGGGTGTTGCCAGTCTGTCTACGCTGCTGACATTGGTCAAGGGGCAGACTGTCAGATGACACAGTTGGTGTTAATATACAGGTAATTATGATCCTTTCTATTCTTAAATCTAAATGCTTCTTTAGTTGGTAAATTCAAAGAACTTTGGAAGTATAAATATTTTTACTTGTAAATAGTAATTTGAACTGTTCATAAGAAAGAAGTTATTCTGCAAATAAGTTATATTTTCCCTTTCCATAAATCAATAGAAACAAACTTCAATTAGCCCAAATTTGTACACGATAAGAAATGTTTTGGCAACTGTTTCCTAAAAAAATTATTTAAATTTATGAATTATTTGCAAACTGTTCTATATATTAATTTTCTGCAAGTTGTTGTTTCTTTTTTTAAAAATGAAACTTTTATAACTAAGAAAAGGAGAACGGAATAAATATGACATTGCCAACAGCAACTTCCAGGTGACTAAAAATTCTTGATCTGAATCTTAGTTCAAGCAGATATTAGAATGAACACACAAAAGACTTCTCAGTCTACAAGTATCCTTGTGTAGAAAACAAGTAGGTAATATTGTTATTGAAAAATTGTAACATTTCTGTTTATTCAACCAGCTCACAAGAAATGAGAAAATGGTTCTGCACAGATTATCTAAGAGATGATTCATCATGGTTCATAATGACCACATACAAATAATTAATGGCACAAGTGTCCAGACAAAGCTACTGAAATGTAAACATTGTATTTAAGGTGGATTTTGAAAAAAAGAAATGTATATTGAATAGCTAGAAATCTTCACATATTGATTGATTTTTGAAGACATAAACCCCTCTATTCTTCTTGTCTTCCCACAGTCTCATTCTCCACTTTTGAGAATTCTGAGGGCTATCAAGCAGTGAGACCACCAAACAGAGGCTGATACATGTGTGTTTGGGGGTGAAAAATGTAGATGGAAGAGATATCTTGACATTTCTTGATAAAATTGATAGGATTGCTTCTATATACGTCACTCTGAAGTCTTTGAATTCTCTCTCTATCCAGCTGAAGACGTCACTGTAATGTCTAAGTTTTTTCAGTCAAAATGTGAGAGCTTCATCATAGACCTCTTCAGTATCTCTTTTTTAAAGGAACTCTTCTTCAGTGACTGGAGATAAAGAAGAATTAGCCATTACTGATAACTAGAGAATATTGGGCACTGAGCAGGACACATCCGTATCCTTCATCTGTTTAATACTAACAGCAGGAACATGCCACTATATCAAGACTGTTGATATGGACCTTTAGTCAATCAGTCTGTAAAAGCCTGGAAATGATAAATGAGCAAGTGGGCCAAAAGATGTTCTAAAACAGTAGTATCTGGATCAAAACTCTCTGAGACAGATCTTTTTGATGTATTTCTGCAGTACCTAGGTCAGTGGGTCTGCATCTATGTATTATGGTAATACGAATAAAAGAGTCACCTGGCCATGGTCCCTTATGATTTTCAAAATCTGTCTCGTTTTACATGCTTTTTTTTTCAATCTGTACTATATGAATATAAGTAATATTTTTTCTTAAAGTTCAGTCCCTAAAGTGGTATTTTTGACTCAGCTCAACATTTCTAGTCCATTTCAAATGGAATAATAATATTGTTTTCTATTCATAATACAAGTTTATCAAAAATTCAAATAAAGTCAATATTGAAACCGTATTGAAGTTTTCCCTAGAAAGTGAAAATGCTGAAAAGCATTTGAGATAAGCATATCATTTACTTCTTATGATTCTGTGTTTTCTAGAAGGTCAGTGAAATATCCTGGTTTTAAAAAAGAGAAAACATTCTGCTAGTCAGTCAGCATCAAGTATCAGCTCTTTCCCTGAGTGATACTGCAGAAAGGTGATTTCCTTGGGGGAAAGTCACATGTCATCAGTTCAGCATTAGGGACGACATTTTCGTATAGTATATTTGGTGTCAAACATAAGTCATATCAGTGTCAACAACTGTGAGATCTCTTTGGGAAACATTGCAGATCAAAATATTAGCATTCATTATTTTTACACATCAAACAGTTGCTCTCAGAAAGTCAAAGTGGAATAAGGAAGTCAAGGAAGATTCAAAAAAACCTGTAAACGGATGCATCGTCTGCATGAAAATGTTATCTGAGACCAAAACCTGTCATAATGACTACTAATGAGATGATGTACTGAGAGAGAATAAAAAAGAGGCTGAGATGAAACTCTAGTAATAATTATAAAGGGATTCAAATAGGACCTGTTTAAACAATGCAGGGAATGATCAATGAATTAAGTATCATTCAAGACAAGTAAGATCAGCAAAGGTGAGTCCCAAATGATAGCTCAGACTACCTAACAAGATCTCATAATTAATAATGACAACTGTGGCAGAAGCTTCTACTGTTAATAAACAAAGCTTGTCAGAGGCTTACTTAAGAGGTTGTTTGCAGAGCATTTTCTCTGCCTTCCTGAGTCAAGACTGTTACAAGAGACAGTATTGATCATAAGATAAATACAGCAGATGCATTAAAATTTTAGGTATAAATAAATGACTTAGTAGGTCAGCAATCATAAAAAAGGTAAAAGTAGAATTTTGTTTAGTTTGTTAATACAGTGATATGTTATTGAAAGTTCTTTATTGCATTCTCACTGGAATGTGAGGTCAGCAAAGAAATTCCTTAGACCTGCTTCCTGAAAGAAGCACAAAACCCAAAAATAAAATAAAATAAATAAAATAAAATAAAACAAAATAAAATAAAAATAATAAAAAATCCTACCATAGCTTACGGTTTGATTCTTGTTAAAGATTTCAGCTTCTTTGAATCATAGTTTTAGTGTTTACCACTATTATAATTCTTCCCTCATTATGTTTCTCCATTTCACCTATGTCACTGCCAAGAGATTTTGCAACCTGCATATCAGTCAATCTTCATCTGCATTGCTATCTTGACAAACTTAAATTAAATAAACTTTATTGGCTTTTCATCTAGTATATCAGTATTTGAAGACAGTTTTTTTAGACCACAATGATGACAAACACTGCTTGCTTTATTGTCTTCCAGACATTAAATTGTTCTGTGCTAAGAAATTCTGAAGCATGTGGAAATACATTCAGAGATGCTAGAAAAGGAAATAACCATGATAATCTGTACTTTGACATAGGCACGAGAGAAGCAGCAGCTGATCCTCATGATAAGAACATGTATGGAATGAGTAGTTTCAGTGTACTTTAAAATAAACTGCAGATGGCAGATGAACTCTGCATAGAGCAGGGGAAAGACTCCTGCCTTTTTCAAACAAGGACTCTGAGGAGTTTGCTTCAGCAATTTTTAGACCAAATTTTTGTCTCAGTATTATCTCTTTGCCAGAAGCCTCAGACTCATTCAAGACTACTTACCTACTTGCTATTATCGTCTTTCAACTTGTAGAAGCCAGTACTGTTTCCCTGGCTGGCTGGGTTATTTTTTCTGGTGGTGAGGCTGCGATGATATTTCACTGTCTGTTCTAGTGTTGTTCTTGCACCTGTTGTTCTAGTATTTGTACTTGCACAAAATTGGTTGTGCGTTACTGGCTAGTGTTTTGAACAGGGTTAGTCATGCATAGCCATTGATTATCTTAATTTGTATTTTCACAGTGTTATACCTGGCTCGGTAACTTATCTCTAGAACCCATTCATTAGTGAGAACAGAGTTTTTCACTTCTGAGTCCATATAGCAGTTACTGGTTGTGTCTTTTACAACCTCACTTGCACTTGATTATCCACTGTACGGATGTTCCATTTCCAGTTGGCTTGGACTGGATTTTGCTTGTTAGTAGATGACAAAAATAGGTAGATTCCCTTATTTGCGATTTGTTTTGATGATGTAAATTCTGGTCCTACAGATGAAATCTTGATTTCTTTAGATTCACAGAAAAGATTCTACTGTTTTCAGTAAAGATAAAACTTTTCCATATGTATTTAGTATGGAAGGCATTTGATTGGCATACTCTGCATTAACATCCTTCAGTCTTATCAAATGCCTGTAAATTTAATGCTAGCTCTGCTTACCAGCCCTTAGAGAGGTATATCCTGAGAGCTGTTGAATGTCTTCAGCTCCCAACTCTACTGAAGCTGAAGGGACTTATGAACACTCAGCATAAGATTATCTCTGCAACGATTAAAAGAAAAAGAGAAAAATAAATCCCTGAAGGCATTGAAAAATTTTGACAGAAGATGCAGTGAGCTATTATTGATTTGTACCCACTTCAGGCCTAAATGTGTCATAACCTTCTTAAATATTACTTGAATTTGTGTCATTTCCATTTTTGTATTGCTGAATAACAGTGTAGCAATGTGTATGTATCATAGAAAAAGTAAATGTGATATTAATTCACTTAAATTCTACCTTGCAGTTAAATAGGATCCTGAACTACCTTTTTCAAAAGTTGACACAGACAAAATGGAAAACATCCAAAGGACTTTGCAATTCATCACGTGTAATGGCCAAGAAAGTAATTTATTTACAGTACTCACACTTCTTTACAGCCACAGTGGCAGTAGACTGAACTACGGTCCTTTTATAGTTAGGAATTAGCTTTCAATTTGAAATCAATAACAGTATGAGGTCACTGCTTAGTAATCCCTAGAATGCTTTGTGACAGAGTCTTTCTGAAAGATATGAGTACCAGAGAGCTTCATAGGCTTTATCTGGTGATAATGAATTCACTGAAAAGTGAAGAACTGATGAGGTATTGTGAACTATACAACAGAACTTTTAACAAATTCTGTCTAGTAGATATTCCTTTAGTCTCTCAGAGGCCTTCATCACACCTGTATGGTTTCCATATGGTGCTTATGGTTATGTGATTTGCTGCTTTGAAAACAGTTTTTAATAGAATAAATAAGAATAAACAGAATAAATAAAGAATAAACAGAATAAATAAAGAAAACGAGTTAAAAATAGTGATAATTCCCGCTGGCTGCCCATTACACTATCACAAGTTATTTTAATAACCCCTCCTAGTGATAAAATTCATCTTCTATAACTAAACTGTATTTATAAATTACATTCATAACTTTAATGGGATTGTGTTCTTACATTCATTCCGAGACTTTCCTTATGTTACTATGCAACAACCTGAAAAAATGTTAGAACAATCTTTTTTCCCAGTATCTGAATATACAATATAGTTTAATAATTTTATTATCTAGGATATCTGGGAAAAAAAAGGTTTAGAATATGAAACATTAAAAATGATAGTATTAAAGACTGTAACTGTGGCACTGCTTCAGATAATATCTATTCAATTTCTTAGTAATATGAAAAATAAACTTTATGAGGCCTCAAGATAGTACCTGGTTCATCCTCTGAGTCTAAAAAAGGATCAAATATGCCTAAGCAATTCTTGTCAGATGTTTGTATAAACTGAAATGTAGGGAAATGTAGTGATGGAATATATCCTTAGATAACTTCTGTTAATGTTCATTTGTGCTTATAGAGAGAAGCTGATCTTAATCTTCAACCTAAATTTTTCTTGCTGATTTTTAGTCACCCTACTTCCTATTCTCCTTTAGCAGATGTGAAGAACTGTTTATTTCCCTCATTCCTGCATGCATCTAACCTAACCTAAAAGTTTTATCTTCTTCAGTGCTCTTCATTTTACCTAACTTCACTTGTTTACATGTATGTGTCTACACCTACTCAGGCTTAGGCCAGTTGTCTCAGATCCCACTGTCATCAATGAAAATGCAATTAATACAACAATGTAAGCACTAAATAAATACAGGTACCTATTTTGTTTTCATTCTTTTAGACACTTTCTGCAGTATGTCAATATTGTCTTGAATTTGTCTTCTATAAACCTTGTTTTACTTCATTTTCCTTAAATTAAGTTTGACAGTCTGCTGATTTAAAAGAATTACTCACGATATGGCAGTTTAAGTCCTTGATTAAAACACTGACTAATACCTGGATGAGAATAATAGCTAACTAAGTATTTTGTTGATTTTACTCTTAAGCTACTGTACTTGTGCAATATTTTCTTTTTTTTTTTTTTTATGTTCCCTGCCATCCGTATCCCGTCCCAAACTTGGCTTCTTCTATTTTATTCCACAAATACAGATCTTTTAGTCTCATTCTCAGCAACACGACCTACTTTATGCTGTCTCTTCCACACCTTGAATTTAGTGAGTTGAAAAACTTGCAATTTTACCAAGTTAGTTTCTAACTTCATATTTTTCCTTAGGATTAAGATATATTAGGATAGTGCTTATACTTTTAATATTAGTTCTTCTTGGATTTGTCAGCTCCACTGGACTCTCTTCACTTTTAATAATCTTTTTCCCATCTTAATGATTGAGTTTATCAAAAACTACTTTTTGAAATCTTCTTTTTTTTCCTGTTGGCCTCTTTCCCTTTTTAACATTTCCATCTACTTTTCCTTGCCCTCTGTCAGAGTCTAAGAATCTCTGACTAGAGATTATTCTTTTAGACTTCTTTTAGATATTCCATGCATGGAGGATGTAATGTTTAATATCAAATTTACTTATTAAAAATAGTTGATATTACACAGAATTTCTGATTTAGGGGAGTGATACAAAATATACTGCATAATGCAGTACAAATGTAAGGTATATTTAATAAAATAGAGCAATTGCAATCCACAGTTCAATCACAATACCAATGTGATTCCGATTACCTGTCTCTATAATACACTCAGTGTCATGATGCTGGGTGTGCCCTGTGCTAGTTTTGGCTGGGATGATAGAGTTAATTTTTTTCCATATTAGCTTGTATGGAACTATGTTTTGGATTTGTGCTGAAAACAGTGTTGATAATACAGAGATGTTTTAGTTATTGCTGAGTAGCACTTACACAGAGTCAAGGCCTTCTCTGCTTCTCACATCACCACACCAGTGAGGAGGCTGGGGGTGCACAAGAAGTTGGGAGGGGACACAGCCGGGACAGCTGACCCCAACTGACCAAAGGGATATTCCATACCATAATGGCGTCATGCTCATCAATAAAAAGCTGGGGGAAGAAGAAGGAAGGGGTTAAACCACAACAGTTCTTTTCCTTCTCCACCCCTTATTCCATACCATTTACATCATGCTCAGGTCACACACTACCCAATACATCCTCATTAACCACCACCTCCCTTCCCATCCTTTGATATAATACTCAGGTATCTTTCCTTTAGTCTGTGGACCACCCCTGCAAAATGTCCATAAAATGCCCATAAAATGTCCACAAATGTCCACAAAATGTCAGTTGAGTTCATTTAGTCTATGACTTTGGGCTCCATCTGTTATGGTGGTCACTCAGGATAGGAGAGATGGTGTGTTGTGTGGAGTTACTGGGCACCAAAGCCAGCTCAGGTCGGGTCACTGCTGCACTTGCACTGCTTCTGGTAAGGCTTGTCCTCCATTGGTTCAGGTGGTTCCTGCTATAGTAATTCCTATAACATGGAACTCAAATCATGGGTTACAACAATTTAAAGGTATTTCCATTACAATCTTCACCCCTGGTCTCTTTGGGCCAAGTGATAGGGTTTAACATTGCAATGAACTCTTCCACTTGCCCCTGCTCCAGCTTGGATTTATCCACAGACTGCAGTCCCTTAGGGGTGTACCTGCTCCAAGTGGAGCCTTATCTATGAGCCACAGTCTCTTCAGGGCTATACCTGCTGCAGCATAGACTTATCCATGGCCACAGTTGCTTTGAGGTACACCTGTTCCAGCGTGGCCTCATCCATGGGCCACAGTGCCTTCAGAGATATACCTGCTCCAGTGTGGCCTTACCCACAGCCACAGTCCCTTTGGAAGTAAACCTGCTCCAACATGGCCTTATCTATGGCTGCAGTCCCTCCAGGGGTGTACCTGCTCTGTCGTGGGCTTATCCATGGCCACACGCTTTGAGGTGCTCCAGCATGACCTCATGCACAGCCACTGATGCTTCAAGGTGGACCTGCTGCAGCATGGACTTATCCACAGCCACAGATACTTCAAGGAGTACCTTCTCCAGCATGGACTTACCCATGGGCCACAATCCCTTCAGAGATGTACCTGCTGCAGCACAGACATAACCACGGCCACAGATGCTTTGAGGTGTACCTGCTCTGGCGTGGACTTATCCACAGCCACAGATGCTTCAGGGTGTTTTGCTCCCACATGGACTCATCCACAGGTCACAGTCCCTTTGACTCAAGTTCATACTGGAGTTCCAGCCTGTCCAGTACAGCAGCACAGAAACAGCAGAGAAAGCAAAAAACAGCCCTAGACTCTAATATACAGTAGGCAAGCAAGACCCATGGCAAGCACAGAAGCCTGATGATTAATAGCTGAACAGCAATAACAGCTATAAATTCGATCTAGCACATTTCAATCAGATCTGTCATTATCTTGAACCCTTTGAGCCCCATGTTGGGTGCCAAAAAGGACTGTCGTGGTTTAACCCCAGCCGGCAACTAAGCACCACGCAGCCGCTCGCTTGCTCCCCCCCACCCAGTGGGATGGGGAGAGAATCAGGAAAAAAAAACCTCATGGGTTGAGATAAAGACAGTTTAATAGGACAGAAAGGAAGGAAAAATAATTATAATGATAATAATAATATGACAACAGCAATACTAAAAGAATTAGAATATACAAAACAAGTGGTGCACAATGCAATTGCTCACCACTCATTGACCGATGCCCAGTTAGTTCTGGAGCCGCGATCCGCCCCTCCCAGCCAACTCCCCCAGTTTATATACTGGGCATGATGTCATATGGTATGGAATAGCTCTTTGGCCAGTTTGGGTCAGCTGTCCTGGCGGTGTCCCCTCCCAGCTTCTTGTGCCCCTCCAGCCTTCTTGCTGGCTGGGCACGAGAATCTGAAAAATCCTTGACTTAGTATAAACACTACTTAGCAACAACTAAAAACATCAGTGTGTTATCAACATTATTTTCCTACTAAATCCAAAACACTGCACTATACCAGCTACTAGGAAGAAAATTGACTCTGTCCTAGCCGAAATCAGGACAAATATAAAAATAACCATCAGCATCAATGTTATAAGTTTTTAAAGCTATAAGCTTTAAGCATTTAAAACTTATTTGCTACTCTGTTACTATTGGTTCTGTTTGGTTGGTTGTTTTTTCCCAGCAAATGCCTGGGAAAAGTTCCATGTTAATCTCCAGTCCCATGGTCCAGATGATTCTGCCAGTTTCTCACAAAATTCTCATCCACCCATTGAGATTCTCATCCCTCTGATCTTGATAGTATAGTGGAATACGATGTGTTCAAGAGCCATATGCTTTTTCCTCAACTAATTTATGTTTAAATCCCAAAGATCTTTGTCTCCAAGATTTCAGAACATCCTTCTGTCATCTGCATAAGAGAGGTTGTGTTTGATTACTTTTATAGTCTAGATACCTTTAGTTACTAAATTGAACTACAGTAATTTGGTTCAAATGTCTTCTTACACAGGTGTCTGGTGATGGGCCTATGTGACGGGAAGTTCATTAAGAAAGTTTCAAGTAGATAACATCCCATATGTGTCCACGTGTATACATATGGATCTTCTTTGCATTTGTGACATACTCCTTTTTCTGAACTTCCATTTGATGCTGTCATTCTACTACACCCTGCATGTGTCTGAGTATTAGCATACAGAAACTCATTGCAATGTTTCTAAAAATGGTTAAATGAATATTGTGATGCAATATTAATAGTTATTATTCCTCCAAGGTTCGAGCACTTGCTCTGTAAAACTGCCTGTAAATTCTAAACAGGACTATTAACTGTTAAGAAATCTTTACATTTCTGCAGACAAAATAAAGTGGTGATTTGACCATAATGTTTAAGTTTCCAGCATTACACTTGTTCTGTTCTATAGCAGTGTAACTGCTTAGTTAAGATGTTTGGTTAAAACGTATTGTTCTTTGTTAAATATATTTTGTTTGACTTCAGATTCTGAATCCCTGCCAGTTCCACCCAGTCTATGTAGTCAACAATATACCTATATGAACAACAATATAGATAATTATTAAGATGATGTTCCATGACTTTGTTTCTGTTGAGTTCTCTCTGATAAGGATCAATCATCTATAGTGTTGTCATAATATGGTGGTTTTGCTAAATTAACAACTCTAGGTACAGGGTAATTAGGAACATTCTAATGTCATAATTTTTTTAATCCTACATTTGACAAATAGTATTAAACCCAACAATTATTGTTAACAATAATAATAGAACACATAGAGAAATAGGTTTTTTTCATTATATCCAAGGCAACACCATAAGGTTGCGGGGATCCAGCTTATTCTGTAGGATTGCTTAGAATTTGCAATACTGGATTCAAAAAATATTATATTTTACTCCCCTTTTCTATTGCTAGTGTCACTGATGGCTATATTCTTTTTGGAGAAGAAAGCAGAAACACAGCTTGTATATTTTATTTTCAATTTTACATGACTTCATCTTTAGTTCACTTGACAAAAGATGTCACAAAAGTGTGAAAAAACCTTTTTTTCAGAAAAAAAATGTAATGTGTATTTTCTATGCATAACATTGTTTCAAGAATTAAAATTAATAGTTTTCAGACAGATAAACTCTTCCCACTATTCTCCCCATGGAAGCCAAAAACAAAAAAGAAAGATATAAACAACAGTGTTACCAAAATGAATAACAATATAATTATTTGTTGGGTGTGGAAACAGGTGTGGCCAGTTATTCTTTTTATTCCCTACAAGTTTAGGTATCACGTACTTTCACATTTTCAAATTTTCTAGTCTTTATTACTAATCTCCAATTATGCAACCTGTAGAAATCCCAGTTTAATATTTTGCTAGTAATTGAAAAGAATTAAGATGTAGCTGAAGCATTAAGCAGTCATATTAAGTCTCGTAATGAGAATAGATTTGATCAAGTAAAATAGACTAAATTTTGATCTATACTTCTTTTAAATGTTCAAATATATGTATATTTATAAAAAGAAGATTCTATAGCTAACCTGTTTATAACTGCTTATTAAATCATCAGTAGATATTCATAAGAAAGTGACAGCTACTACATAAATCTATAAGCATATAAGCTGTAAGTGAAACATAAATTATGATAATAAAAACTTAACTTGAATGTACAGCATACAACAAGTAATTAGGAACGTGCTAAGTATCTTCTTCTTCCTCAACCATTCATTATCAAAGAACAGATTCTTAATTTTAATTGTTCCCAGAAATAGTTTCATAGAGGAAGCTGAGAAGGCTGCTATATTTTTCAGTCACAATTCCTGTAATCCTTGAGAGAAATAGCATCCATTTGGTAGATTTCAAAGGAAGTTGCTTTATGTCACCAATTTATTTGAGTCCTATGGGCTCTGGACATGAATTAAAAGATTCTAAACTAAGCAGACAATTAAAGAAAGAATAAACAAAAATTTGTGACTAATACAGTAAAATTGCTTGTAGCAATATCAATTGTGTTTTGTTTAATGCTGTAAAAAGTATACTTACCAATATTTCCTCTTTATAAAACACTAATGATAAATCATCTGGCCTTGGCCAAAGTTGTTTCCCTATATAGCATCAAGTGTGTTTGCATATCATGTTGCTACCATAAAACATCAACAGAAATGAGGATAACGTTGAAGCTGTTTAGCTGTTGTTTCTTTCTCATGTGGAAGTCAGTGTATCTGTCTATGTGCATTTCCAGTAAATCAGTATTCTTTTTAAATTCTCAGAGCAGCTTCAGATTTTTTGCTTGTTTACTAGGTTTTGGGGTTTTTGGTGTTTGATCGCTTAACTGATGAAGCAGTATGTGCATGATTGCTTTTCTTGGCATTTAATACCTCTAAGGTCAGAAAAGCTCAAAACTCAGATTTTCAGCAGGACATTTGGCTTAACCATATTGCTCCTTTTTATCTCCTGATCTTTTAACTTTTAGGGTATATTTTGGTTAATGCTACAATACTTATTACCTTGCTTTCCTTTTCTATTAGCTCAGTCTTTTCACAGATGTAACAAAAAGCTAGGCATAGCTAAAAATAATGCCTCTTAATGAGTCAACCTAATATCAACTACTAAAATTTCTCACTAATCTGTAACTAATACTGAGCAAAACCAAATGCTATATATAAAGTGCAACAGTACTACTAGACATTCTATACAATAAAGTGGTTTTGAATATGAAGAATCTCTTGATAAGACTTAACCTGAACACTAATAATATGCTTATCCCTTCATATTTCATTCTGTATAATTACAATGGGTTATTTTAACATTGCTACAGCACTAATTTGCTGAAGAAATTGCTTAAATTTTGCATAGCTTTTGCTCATGGAATGAAGCTGAGGATCTAGTCATTAAACCAAAACTAGAAAGGAAGGATTCTAGAGGGAATAATTCTTTTCAATACTATGTCCAATTAGTCAGCTAAATCATCTTACATTAAAAAAAAGGAATGTATATGCCGGCACTTCTGCTGGGTCAATATGGCCCTCACAATCTAGAGAATATAAAATCTATGTGAGCTTTTCTTTCTGTGAGCTTGGAAATAATATTAATGCTTATGCTTCTGTTCCTGTACAATGTCAGCAGTATTTATACATGCATTGTGAAGAGTTGCTGATTAGCTAAAGTTTTCAAATGCTTTGCCAATGAAAATTACTATTAAGAGCAATAGTCAAAATATTTTTTCTTTTAAAACAAACAAACCCAAACAAACAAACAAAACCCCCAAACAAATATCTTAATTGATTCTACTCAGCCTTTATTATTCCCTACTAGAGATCAAGATATTAATACTACCAGGTATTAATATTACTAGGTGCTTGTGAAGGGTAGTAGAATCAGTAAACTACCACAAGTTGTCCAGTATCACTGTATGTATTTATTTATGCATTTGCCTACAGATGCATACGTGTCCTGGCTTTTGAGTTGTTAATAGCCTGTTTTCCATTTCCATGGTAGAATACATGATAGACCAGAAATGATAATCAGAATTTCCATTTTCAGAAAGAGGCAAGCCTGCTGGAACTGCAAAGGTAGACATCTACAAGTCACTTACATCTATTTGTTTACCCAGTGCAGCTCAATTTTTTTTTGGTGATGTAAGTCATGAATGGAACTGTAGTTGAAGTACTCCCTCCGTGCTTAATTTTGAAAGATACACAGTATGTTTCAGGGGACATTAAATCATATTTGTCATGTAACTCATATATTCAAAAAGGTTGGGCACCACATTTTAAAGTGGCTAATAATTTTTAATAATTATTGGGCAAGAAAGACAACACTTAGGAAAACGACTACTGTTTGAAACAGAATTGAAGTGTCAAAAAAAGTCAACAACATATAGATTTCCCAGTTTGCTTAATAGGGAACAAATATACAGTATGATCATATTTAAGTTTAGGGGGGTTGTTTTATCATAACACCACAAAATTACTGCATTCCTCTTACTAATAACAATTTGTTTGTCAAAGTTTTCTTGTTTCACTGAAAAATAACCGCCATTGCAGAGACAGGTGGAGGAGAAAGAGTAAAGTAGCAAACTGAGCTGTCAGCACAGCCGAGCATGGAACTCACCTTTGCAGACTACTGGAGACCTGAAGTCTATCACCATTATTCTCCCAGAGGGGCTGTGCAAAGGTCAGATGCATAATACACCAGATAAAACTGACGGCTATATAAAAATTTTAACTGCAACTGTAGTCTTTTCCAATAACTTTAATGTATGCTTCAGTAGATTCTTTTCAAGTAAAAATAAATAAATAAAATTACAATTAAAATTATGATTACAAAAGAAGCATAGTACTTTTCAATATCCCGAGAACATGAATCTGTTTAAACCGTGAGCAATTAATTGAAATATGCAGAGTTAATTAATGGTGCTAACAGTATCACTAGAAAGGAACTATGGAGATGTCTAAAGCAAGAACAATAACCTGGGTTAAAAACTAGGTTATTGAAGAATGCAACATTGCATAGCATAGTATGACCTCTTGTGGGAAAGGTGTATCTTGTTCTGTTAAGGCATACTCATCAGAAAGCACCTATGTTATTTCACCTTACGTGAGCTTTGAGGAAGGAGTATGGAAAGATGATAGCACAGTGGTTGAGCTCCTGGCCCACATTTCTTCTTTAGTCTCTTGCCTTGCTAAAAATTAAGGTTTTCAATTTTACAAGGTCAACAAACAGACCCAAGTGTGGTAGAAAATTTTTGTTATGAAATATATCTGTAAAAATATGAAAGTTTAATGTTACATGTATAAGACCTTTGATTGTGAATGTGTTATGGACTTTCTTAAACAGATATACTATTTCATAAAAAATGGAATTGCACTTTATTTTAATGTCAACATACAACAATTCTTGACGATACTGTATGTGACAACCATTTATGAAGTAATAAATTTCGTATCACTCTGGGGTAAAAAAAGATACATTTCTAATTTGCTGCTTTATTAAGTTGTTAAATGTGTGAGCACTCTTGACTACATTTAGCCTACAGGTTCAAAATATTTGTAGAAAGCTTTGCACGTACACACACACACACACACACACACAAATTGCCAGAATTTATATTTTTAAAGAATCAAAATTTTTTTGTTCAATATTTCTGCTAAAACAGTAAGCATTGCAGTGATAATACACAGGTGTCTTGCAGAACAAAATGCCTTTCAAAATTTTTTTTAATATGTTTTGTACGAGCCTGCATTTCTGTATTTGTTAGCTATGTTTTTTTCATAAAGAAGTAGTTTTCAGTTATATATTTCCTATTCATATTGAAGGTAACGAAAAGGTAGGTGTCATTGTGTATTATGTGAATATATCTATAATTAGATAATACAAATGACCTAGATCAATAAGGATTTTTTTATTTAGTAGCACTGTGTGTTTTTATTATAATAATTGCTTGTGATTATTAAAATTTTCTTTGTAATAAACTAGATATACCCTAGCTTGGAATAAAAACAACTGTGCTGATCTTATTGATCGAACTATTATGACAGTAATTTCTTATATATGATCTATTTTATAATACTGGTGTAAAGTATAGGTGATCTAATCTAGAATTCAAACAAGAGAATTATAACATACTTATATTCTGCAGTCTACTAAAATCCTTGGACTGAAATTAAGACTATAGTGGAGAATCTAATAATGTTCAAGCAATATGATGCTGTATGGTACAGTTATAGATTGTATATACATGAACGTTAGTACCCTTGGGGCATCAGACTTTCAATTTTCCATGTCATTGATCTCTTTTTTTCATTAACTGAAAAAAATAAAATAAAAAAAACTTTATTCATTCATAAGGCGATAAAATGTAAACATTCACTTACCTATTTTTTATTTATTTACTTATTGCTACTTTTGCAGAAAGATAGAATAGCAACATTTGACTTGACCAACATTTGAATAATAGGCCCTTGACACTTAAATAACAGGTACTTGACTTGAATAACTGTTGGCAGACTGTAAAGCAGAGTTAGACCTTGATCTTTTATGCATTTAAGCACATACTTAGTCCATTAATTTCATTTGTGCTACGTCTACAAGACAACACCATAAAATTTAATTGCTCTTCATCCAGCTTTGAGAATAGTAAATTTTCTTCTGTCTTATGCATTCTTTAAGTGCATTAGGTCTATCATCATGGAAAGTAATTCTTGCAGCAATTTTTTAATGTAGCCAACATATGTAGTGCTATATCGAAGAATACTCCAAATTTGAATAGTGGGACTCTTTATTTCCATGAGAAGCATAGAGTCAAGATACATTGCATTTGAACAATGATATAGCACAATAATGTCCCCTCCCGTGTTGAGAATGTTGGACTAAATGCTCTTTAAAGGTCCCTTCCAACCCAAACCTTTCTATGATTCTATGATTCTATCATAAATAATACAGCCAGTTACAAAAACAAAAGCATTTTTTGCTGGGCATGGAGAGGGAGAAAAACCAGCAAAACTTCCGGACACAGCATCCTCATTTTGAAGCTTGTCAGGGCAATTAGTGATGCTGCCAACAAAATACCTGCCCTGGTTAGTAAGCACTTCCTGTTCCTCATTAACCAAATGACTTTCAGGTCATATATCTCTGACAATAAAGCCACTTTCATGGTTAATTGCTTAAATAAATGCATAATTAATGCCTGGTAATGGGATTATGAATCTACATAGAAATAATATTGTAACAACATGGACAAGTTGCCTTGTTAGGCAGTATATAATTAACATATATAATATATGTTGTTTGTTTTTTGTTGTTGTTGTTTTTACTGCATTAAATAAACTATGTTTTGCTTTATATATAAAAGAATGTAGCTCTTCTAGGAACTACAGGAATGTTTTGTAACAACCTTAAGGTTTCATACAGTTAACGTCACTTTCGTAAGTGAACACAAAAAGATAAGGAATGACGGCCACAAAAAATTAATACAAGTACGTAACTGAATTATTGCAAAGAGTTAAAATCGTGGCATAAAGTAAATAATATCATTTATAGCTTGACGAGTGTGTATTTTGGTTTTTTTTGTTTTGTTTTGGGGGCTTTTTTGGTTGGTTTTGTTTTGGGTTTTTTTTTTCCTTTTTTTCCCAAATGTTGCAACAATATTGACAGGGCAAAAAATGCTTTTTTAGTATTAGCATAATTAAAACTATTTTCTTAATTTCTTTTCTTTTCTTTTTTCCTAAATTTAACTTCCTCTCTCTTCCTTTCACTCTGTTTTTTAAGGAAGAGATGTCAAAGTGGAATGCGGGACTAAATCATGAGTCTGTTGAATTATGGGAGTTTTGCAAGTGGTTTAATGGGATTTTACACAAGGTAAAATCTGTGTCATAATTTTACCTGTTATTATTCTTTAAGGCCTCTGTGTGTTGCAGCTGGTTGAAGACAGGAGAAATACACGTTTTCAACTTATTTTATGCATCTAATTATCCTTTACACTAAAAGGCTCTTCTTCATTGGTCTGGCATATAGCTACTCTCAACTGGCTTTTTACTTCTAGAAAGAGTTTGAGAAGAAATTCTGAAATTCTGAGCACAACTTTCCATCTTTTATAAACATATAAACCAATCTATTTCTTAATGAAAACTTCAAATTTGCTGAGAGCTGGAATACCTAACGAGGTAAAAAAAAACTGTTCATGTTCTAATAATGAAATATTACATACTGATGTTGAGTATTAAATGAAATATGAAAATGTTAGGGTGATGGAAAATCTACCATTAATTCAGAGGGGCTGAAGTATCGGCTTTAATACATAGAAGGGCTAAACTGAGCATACTGCTGTTTAAACAAACTTCAATTAGAAGAGTTTGCATTCATGATTCCTTGTTCACAGTTTGCCACTTTTAGCTGTCATGGTGACAAAGAATAATCTGGTCTGATCTTTGGTATAAAGAAGACAAAGATTTTTAACACACAAGTGTTCATCAAGATTAGACTTTTTGGTTGAACTGAAATGAATCTCTCAAGGCACATTTCATCTGAAATTGAAGATTAAAAATGACAGAAAACATATCACATTATTACTCAGATTGTTTGAATGGTTAATTATGCTAATTGCTAATATTGTGTCTATTATTTTGAATGTGAATTTGTCTCATCTCCACATCCTAAAACAGATCCTCAGTCAAATAAAAGAGTCCTCAAATCAAATTAAATAGAATTGACCTCAATCAAGTCACCTTTTAACCTCTTTTTGCTAATTAGAGACCAAACCATTCTTACAAAGTTCTTACAAGTAGTGTGGTCTTTTCAGAATTTGAATATTTATTAGCAGTTATTTCAGGACATTTTCCAAGGTTTTTTTAAGATTGATCAAAAGAACTGAGAGTCTTCAATACTAAATATCATCTATCTACTATTACTAAAAAAAAAAAAAGATAAATAATTTATTTTAATTACTATGTTATATCTGTAACTTATAACGTGCCATTTAATGCTGTACTATACGACATGACAAGATATGATACAAATACTAAACATTATGAAATAAGTGAAATGAAACAAAGACAAAATAATTCTTGAACACATTTAATATTGTACATTATGATTCCACATTTTTTTTTGTTTGGTTGGTTTTCATATGGTTATTTTCATATTTCATCTAGAATAAAAACTAATCTGAAAATTTCAAGATTGTCCATGAAAAAATAATCTTAATATTTTGCTATTTTAATTAACAATAATATTAATATTTTGCCATTTGCAATATTTTGCAATTTTATTATTATAGAGGTCTAGTACAAAACCAGACATCTATAATTCTAAACCAAATGTGAAGTTTTGCAAAAAAGTGTACAAGTTGATTTGAGAAAATATATTCCCATATAATTATATTGATTGGCAGACAGTTTTGTTCATCATTGTGTGCCCATCATTGTGCCATAGATCAATCACATTTTCCATGTCAACCTTTCAATCACCAGTGCTTTTATTTCTCTCAGGCATAACTGTTTTCCAGTCCTTTACAGGGTCCCAAATTGTGCTTATTACAATAAGCACAATTTGCATTATTATAATACACACCATTTGGTATTTGGAAACAGTTTCTAAGAAATGTTCAGTAAAAATCTTGGTTTGTTCCAAGTTACCTTTAAACTGTGGCTACATAATCTTGTTTTCCAATATCATGTAAAGAAGAAGTAAGGTTGCCTGAAAGATGCTGGAAGCCAATGTTTCCTTACAGTTGTTTTAGAAGTCCAGGATTGCATAGAACTATTCTGGAACTGCTGAAGGATGGTCATGTGAATATGTCAAGCATGAAATAACACTATTATTTTGAATTCTAAGAAATGGAAGAATAGAAGCAAGGCTTCTGGTAAATGGAATACCTGAAAAAATAAACAAACAAACAGAAACCCCCAAACCAACATAAATTCCTACGTCATTCAAGGTATCAGAGATCAAATATATTGAAAGCAAGTGACTATACGGGAATTAAAATTTACACAAAGGAATAACATGGAAAGGCCAGGACTGGTTCTTCATAGAAATTTTTAATTATTGGAAATGCCAAATACATTGTCCAAGGTTTAGCTATGTTAAGACAGAGTTAATGTCTAGAGAAACAGAAAATTAGAAGGCCTATATATAATAAGTAATCTTATCTAAAATAGAGGCAGTTCTATTTATCAATTTTTTCCAGAAATACAGTTAATACAGTTCGTGTGGTTTTATGGAAGTTACTGCTTGTGTAAACTCATGTGATTTTTATCAAGAACAATAAAGCTGCCACGCAATATACCAATAGTTCTTACAAGTAAAGTTAATCTTAGCACAGACTGTGGATTACTAAACTTCAACCTTAACATAATTTTATTTCTAAGTAGCAGTCTTGGTGAGAAAATATTGGTTAGTAAAAACGGCTGTCATATTAAAGTACAATACAAATTAAAGAACAATTAATTCCTCATGCAAACAATGATGCTTAGAGTGCTTACAATAATTCAGACATCAAGATGGGACATAAAAAATGTACAACAGAAAACAAATGGCTGATTTAACATTTATACAGAGGGAAACCTATGAATAGAAAAACTTGTTAAATAGACTAATGTAATAAGAATATGGTAGGAAAATTAGTTCCAGATTAAAAATTCAGCAACTTTGATATGTTAAGAGTGTTGAACTAAATATTAATAAAAACTAATAGGTCATGGACATCTGAAACTTAATACAAGCAAAGACTCTCAGCATTACAATGAAGGCTGTAGTTATATCCCTTTACCTATGTGTTATACAGTGTAAATTTGTTCTTATATTTTATCCACGATAAAGTATTTGTGATTATAGCTTTGCACAAATGTTCCTTGGACATCAAGTCAAAGGAGTTATGACAAACTTACACCTTGTGATCTTATATCTTCAGTCTCTACAATATCTGCCATACAAAGGCACAAACATATACAAAGATATCAGAAAAATGTACAACAGAGTTGTTGGTTCTTCAGAACTCCTGTTCCTGGAATTGATAGTTTTAGACTGAAGCTTCATTTAGAGCTGTGTTAGTGTGTTATTTTACAAATTATATTAAAAAACCCAAATAATCATCATCCTATGAATACATTTACTGACTGAAAATCAGCCTTGCAAAAATTATTAAGCATGAGACATAGCTAAATTTTGTGTTAAGCTAGTCACCGTTTTGAAGACCTAACCTTGTATCCTTTTAAGAGAGTCAAGAAATAGATGCTTATAATTTATTGTAATATGAGAAAGAGTCAAATGGTTATGGTGATGGTCAGAATTATGGCACTGAAATACTGTTTCTGATGCTTTCATTCAAAAGTGGAATTACATGAAGAGAAAGAAGTGCTCTAGATAACACTGTGAAGAGTCGGGGAACCAGAAATTCTCAGAAATTCAGGTCCCATATCAGTTTATAAAATTACATATACAAGCATTTCTTTGTTAATCCAAAATTGCCTTCTAAGAGGGAGACTTCACAGAACTTCCTTCGCAAAATCCCACTAACTAGGCTGTACTGGTTTGTCACAGATGGAGTCAGACACTTCACTGTCTTAAGAGAGAAGTAGCAATATCTTTATTTATATAAAACAGTGAATTAACAAATTTCAGTGGTAAATGTGACAGTGGGTTAACAAGATTTGATAGCAAGGTACACTTGGTTATTTACTGCATAGAGGACAGAGTCAGACAAAACTGTCAGGGAGACCCTCCCATTGAGTCATGAGGTTCAGAATGGACCCCCTTGCTTCCTAAACTCCTTCTTAGAGAGGTGTCTAGGTGCAGCTGGATCCAATCCTAGTCCCAGACTTGGTCAACAGTTTATGTCTAAAGGATTATATATGCGCAACCAATCCTTTGTATCACTTAGCTAAGGTGTCAAAGTTTACCACGGTATTAATCACTTATCGAGAATCTGTTCTGGCAAGGAATCTCTCAACCTCGAGGAGTAACCCTGAGAGGAGTCCCTGCTCAAGGGGAAATCCTGGTACACAGCCCACTGCCACGCAGGAGAGCTCAACAGGCCCTGGGCTGTCCACTATTTATAAAGTAAGAAGATTGACTTACAGTCATATCTGCATACCAGCAAGACGTCTGGGTCACCATTCCAGACAGCCCTTGGCTACCATGTTGCCAACCATCCCCCAAAGTCCAGAGCAGGATGGATGCAGCCATCACAACCCCCACTGGTGGTTATGGGTCAAGTGAGGTGGGGGGCACGGTGAGAACACTGCCACACAGTTTTGGCAACTTGCTTTCTGGGAGTCAAAAATTACTTAATCAGAGAACTAGAAAGAAAACCTTGTCCTTGCTCAGATACCTGAGGTTTACATATATAGAAAACCAATCTTCTCCCATTTATAAGCCATCTACTTTGTGTCCCTTTTCCTTTCAACATGTAAAAAAACAGCCTACAGGATAACTGCTGGAAAAAAGTGGATAGATACACTATCAACTGGAAATGAGTGAAGAAAATTTTCTTTGTTAGTAACCACAACATCTAATATAAAGTAATGAACTGAAGATGGAGTTCACCTCTAAAGCCTGAAATGTATCAATCATAAAAATAATTGATTTTGTAGCTGGATGATGACCCACGCATTTCCATGAATTGCTCTAATCTTTGAAAATCTAGCACTTCTGGATGACTTCAAGGCAATACAGTCATTCGTGTTCAGCCAAGAGACTTGTCTTTATAGTTTATATATTTGCTCACAGCATGGAAAATATCCTAGTACTGTTACCTAATGTGAAAGTAGAAGTGTAATATATTACATTCATCTTACCGTTTTCTAGTTATATCCAATACTAACTTGTGGTTCATAACATAATACAAAGATCAGGTATCTTTATAGTGTGTATATAGCCCAAAAGATGAAGAACCTCAATCACATTTATTTAAAACAATATATTCATGTTAATTTAATGGGGAATTAGATTAGGTTCTGCTGGACATCCTAGCATTGACATTTAAAGGCTGTAAAACAAACGATCTATTAGCAAAAGATGGAGCCAATAAAGTTCAGATAAATGAAATCAGATGTTGTTTTTGTCTTAAAATTTGAATTGCATTTTTAACTAAAAACTCAGTTCTGTCATCTTGTATAAGGCATCCTCTATGTCTACAAGGCATGTATGATTGCTTTGTCTGTTTATACATTTTTTATCCTCCACAGAAGCTTAGAATCCACTCAAACAGAGATTTGAAAAAGAGTCTGAATTCTCAAAGATAAAAAGAATCCATGAAAGTTAATTGTCATGGAGAGGAGTTGCAGTTCATCAGGAAGGATAGGTATATTGGCAAAGCAATCATCATGTACCTAGAGCCAGGCACATGCTTATCTTATGCTCATTCATGCATTAAGCTATAGAAATTAAGTGCAATTAATTGCTTAAAAGGAACTTATATCTGTTTCAAATATATTCCTCCCTTTACTATTTTTTTGCCAGATTACAAATGCTTAAATGTTACAAAGTAGTGACTGTCAGAGATTGTAATCCTAGTTGATGGCAGGATTGATTTTGTGTGGAGAAGTTTCTGATTTTTAGACACTATTGAGGATTTTATGAGGCCAAAAAAACCTTCATATCACTAGACCTGAAATTCATTGGAACAAAATAAACCCTAGTGATTTAAAACTTTTTGCTTTTTACTTCTACTCAGATCATCTTACTTTTTCATCATAATTTCTCATAGAAAAATTTGCATCAGTTATACATGAATGTATGTTAATATAACTAAACAATTAGGATTAATTAATATCTATCTACATAACAGTGGCTGAGTTTTGAAAAAAGGTCTGGAAGTCAAAATGGACAAATAACTAAGCTTAAATTTCTATATGGCAAAAGGGGATACTGCAGTATTCAAGGCGGTGAAAAATAGGTGGAAAAAACCTCTCAGGCCACTAAATATAATTGATAAGACTAAACTGGAATAGTGTAGTCAGTTTTGTTGTGTGTACCTCTATATAATCGGCATCTACAGTCTGTACAAAAAAAAGCCATCAATATGATTGAAGAACAAAATAAATTCTAGACATATGTGTTGGAAATCAGGTGCTGAAATTCAGTGGAAAGATATGGCAACCTGAAATGTTAAGCAGTTGGAAGCAATTGAGATGTGGACTGATGAAGACCTATTCATTTATAATTCCCATACAAACAGATGTGGATGTGCTTAAAGTGACTGTGAATGATGTTGTATATGTTTCCTGTTCTTTCTTCCTTCCTTTTACTCTCACATATGAAGACATGTAAGATACAGAGTTATGAAAATGACTAAGCTTTGTAAGACAAGTGAATTTTATCAGTAAATTTGAGGAAAATCTCAAAAAGCTCATGGACTAGAGATTAGTCATAATGGAATGGAATAGTAGGAGAAAGTGTTCTTGTAAGGGACTCCCCATGAGAGTTAAAAAAGGGACACAAGCTTGCTACAAAGTCCAGCTCTGTCTATAAGCAGAAAGGGTTTTGCTTTTTTGTCTTTAAAGCCATCTAGAAACTCAGGATTTGTTTGGTACTTTTAACTTGAAGATGAATCTTCATAATTCTTGTTGTAATAAGAGACATACTGTCAAAATTAAAGGAGAGAAAGTAGATTCACAGCTGCTCCAAGAAAATTTTTTATCGTATGGGAATTTCTCACAGTTCCAAAATTCTTTTACTTGGGGTTCTATTGATTTTTGAAATCAGTTCTACTTGGGTAAAATGAAGAAACTGAAGGTCATATAAGCTGTATACAAGGGCAGTGTTGACTACCAGTCCAAGAAAAATCAAAGAACTTCATTTTAGCCTATGAGAATTGTGTTTGGTAGACATTCAGGAGACAAAGCTCTGTCAGTCACAGGGTTACCTTAGCACTGTTAGCAGGAAATTAGTCAATGCTGCTAATGTTACTTAGGTGCAGCAGACTGATCTGTCTCATTATTATTCTTTTCTTCCTATTATACACAAAGACATATTCAATCACATAAACTTTGGGAACATTCTTAAATAATAAAAATGTTTTTTTCATTATATATTTTTTAAACACTCTTGGACTAAATTATACTTATTAAAATGAAACTTGTTTATTACCTGAATTCTTATTTATAAATTTTAAAGCCTAATGACTTGCATTTCATATTTTTTGTTTCAAAGTAAAAGTAAATTTTGTCACAGTCTTACAGTAAGCCATGGCAATTTATAATTTCAAAGGTTAGAAGGTCTAACTTGATTTAACCACAGACACTGGTTTTGTATCTCCCTGGTACTGTGCAGAATTCAGGGTAAACATTAATTATTCATGGAACAATTAGTTTTAATTAGCACTTTTGTAGACTCCCATATGGTTTCAGACATCACCCGTTCACTAATGCAAATTATTTGAAAGAAGATATTGTGAAAGATTGAAAAGCTTTACCGGTGTCAATAAAAGGCATGAGGGACAAAAAACCCCAATTTCTTTGTATACCAAAAAAAAAAAAAAAAGTATACAAATACTCTCTGTATTTAAATCCTGATTCTGACCTTTGCTATTTCTGCAGTGCAGAATAAATTGCATGAGACAACCGTTTTGCCTCAGCAAAAAGAACTGAGCTGAAAACAGAAATTTTTTTCTCCTTTGATGATCACTTTGCCCACATAGTTTAGTAAAATTGCGTCTGATTATGCTCTCACAGTGTTACGGAACACTTACACACTTGTTAGTTATACCATTTTAGTGTGCGTGTATTCAGGCTCCAGGAAAGCTAGTATTAATTATATTCTGATTAGTGAGCTTTATAGGTGTTAGAGGCCTCTGTTGTGGCTTTCCGTTCTTCTCTTATTCCTCCTCCCAGCTTTTAGAGACAAAAAAAGAAGCAGAAGAAATAGCCATAGAAGTAGAGAGAAAACAAAGTTCCAGATGTAATAGGTCAGAGAGTTTTTAAGTGAAGGACTTTCAAATGATTTTGAGCAAGAGAGATTGGAGATTATGCTATCAATGGGAAAGGCTAACAACTAGGCATTGGGAGTATAATAGGTTGACTCTAGGTGAGATAAAGTGCTAGAACAAGCGCTCTCTGGCTGTAGTTTGATAAGAGACAGTAATAGGCTTATTGGCTCAAGAGTACCAAGGGTACCAGATCAAAACTATAAGCAATCAGATGATTCAAGTCAATGATCTTGACTAAAACTTCTGTGTTAGTTTGTCAGAGAAGGACTAACCAGTTACATTAGCGTTGTATAATTTGTATTGTAGCCATCCCATGGAATTTACCTCAAGGCTTTTTGATGATCCCTACTCCTTGCTCTGTTAAACTGTTGTACTGTATCAGGAGTCTTGCAGAAGAACTTTTATTCAAGGAGTTATTGATCTTGGGCAAGCCATGTCCATTGGACCTTGTACTTATGGCTTGAAAAGCCCATATGTTAGCATGAGTGACTGCAGTATAACTCCATGTATATAATAACACTGTAAAGGAAATGTGCTGCAATACCCTGGATACGTGTTGTACCTGAATACAGTTCTTAGATATGTGTAGCTGGATATGCTCTGGTGGACATTTCGAAAAAGATAACAGTATTGGGATATGCTTGAGGCTATTTTCATAATTTTCTTATATTTTCTTATTTCCTGTAAGTAGTTGCAGGCAGCCCGATCACTTACCCGGAAAACAACAGTCAACACTTTCAAGATGCTATGTGTCCTAGCAAATAATATTTTGCCATTACTAATAAAGGGATTTAGGCTTTATACTGACATGACAGATCAGAGCCTCAATCTCACCTGAGCCTGTCTTGGCCTGAGCTGATTGTCACTTGTTTTCACAACTGGCTGGTGGCCAGGTGATCACTGCCACACCTGCTTCAGCTGAAGCTCTGTGGATGCCTCCTATGGTCAAGTCTGACCAAGTGAGGAAGTCACCACACAACAAAGAATTGTCCTTTCTGTCAGTTCAGTTAGGGTGAGCTGTTGTGCAACTACCAAACAATCTGGGAACCAATGAGAAAGTAACAGACTTGCAGTCCACTTGGAGCATACAAAAATATCCTCAAGTGGACTGTGATATCAAGGAGGAAGAAAATATAGACATCATGATCTTCCCATCAAACAACTCAGACCATTGATAACTTCTTGTAATCCCTCTCCCCTTTTTCTTGAGAAAGATCATCAACTTTAGCACCCAGAGGAACACTGGAGGCTGTAACATAACACCACAGAAGGTGGATAGATACTAGCTTCTTGTCTAGGCATTTTAGGTGTACTATTAATGAGGCTTTTCTGTATTTATTTGGGCCATGAGTGTTAGTATTATTGTATCTAGACAATATATCTTTTGTGGTTTTATTAGATTGTTAAGATTAGGCTAACAGTAAATTTTTTGCCTCCATATATATGTTATATTCCTTTTGCCCATAATAAGATTTTGAGTGTGGTACAGTAGAAATGTTCATTTTCTGGCATGACATAATGAGACATCTCATCAGAGGTATCCAGAAATAACACTTTTTCTAGGCTGAAGTTGTGTGGTTCTGCAACATTTTCAACATGAACCTCTGCTACTCGTTTCTGTTCCTCTCATGAACCAAGTCACTCAGTGGAATGTGCGCTTGGTCAATGCGTCTGGCAATGTAGCATGTACCATTAGCAAATTCCATCAAAATGACTGACCTCAAAAACGTTATCTCCAAGCTAAAGGCAGACTGTTGACATATAAGCTTAATGAATTTTAAAGCAAGCAATACAGCTTATTCCTAGCCCTCTTGTGCTAAACCCAAAATATCATCTATAAAATCCTGGACTCATGGTGTCATTGCTATGTAAGTAGAAGGCTACAAACAAACAGTGGCAGGCCAGATACAGCTGCTTCCTGTAACAACTATTAACCTTGAAAGCAGAATGCAGGAGCAGCAGGGATCTTCAACACAAATTCTAATTTTCCAGGAATTGCAACTAGCTAACCACAGGAAAAGCAAGCAGCTATCTAAAAGCGTACTGGAATACAGTGTGTCATCTCCAAGGCCCTTGCCTACATAAAGTGTTTGATATATGATCATGCTAAGCCAGCAGTGATTCTGGTAAGCTGAGCATGTAACTGTACCTTGAATGACTTTCATGAATCAGCATGTGTAGACAGGATCTCCAAGAAGAAATGTTGTCATAGTGGTTTTACCAGATGATCTAGATAAGCAGAGATAAAGCTTAGCAATTTGTCAAATTTATGACCTTATTTTGTATTCTGTAGGGTAAAGGGATAAAGGCACTGAGGAATTAGGAAAAGAACTTATAACTTTATGTCGTGGTTTAACCCCAGCCAGCAACTAAGCACCATGCAGCTGGTCCCCCTTCCCCCATCCCAGTGGGATGGGGAGGAGGACCGGAAAAAAAAAAGTAAAACACATGGGTTGAGATAAGAGCAGTTTAATAACTAAAGTAAAAGAAAATATAATATTAACAATAAGAATAATAAAAATATAATAATAATAATAATAATAGTAATAAAAAGGAATACAACAAAAAAAAGAGAGAAATAAAACCCAAGGAAAGACAAGTGATGCACAATGCAATTGCTCACCACCTGCTGACCGATGCCCAAGCAGCGATCCGCCCCTCCAAGACAACTCCCTCCCGTTTATATACTGAGCATGACGTCCTATGGTATGGAATACCCCTTTGGCTAGTTCGGGTCAGCTGCCCCGGCTCTGCTCCCTCCCAGCTTCTTGCACACCTGCTTGCTGGCAGAGCATGGGAAACTGAAAAATCCTTAACTTAAGTGCTACTTAGCAACAACTACAACATCAGCGTGTTATCAACATTGTTCTCACACTAAATGCAAAACACAGCACTGTACCAGCTACTAAGAAGAAAATTAACTCTATCCCAGCTGAAACCAGGACACTTTAGGAGAAGAGCAAAGTGTCAAGGTAAAAAGAATGGCTCTCAATAGATAGAAGGAAAACAACTCTCTATCAGGATGTAAGAACTGATGTGCATTGAAGGAAAGAGACTGAACAGAAGGGCTTTTAACTAGTGGATGTGGTGGAGATAAATAGGAACCATACATACTTCCATTGACAGAAGCAGGAGATGGCAAATGTCTCAGAGAGAAGAAAGATATCTCAAGATAGCAAAAGGAATTCTACGTTCAACATAGATACCTTCAGAAGAAAACTTAAGCCCCAAGCAGGCAACAGCTGATTAATTGTTGATGAGTGGGGAGAAGTTAGCCGGAATGGCATCTGTGAAAGAAAAAAGGCATTGGGCAAGACGTTTGGTGGAAAAGAGAAATTAAATTATGTAGAAATGACCAAAAAACCCAAGAGAACATGAATGAATGAGTGCAAATTACAAATGACCTGAGAAGAAACAAAAGAAATACTTAGCAAACAGAAAACTGAATGTGGAAAGATGGAACACATCTTAAAGGTCAGTCATGTTCTGAAGGGACTTAATTTTAATGAAAATCTGAGCATATTAAGGAGAAGAACATGCTAGAGATAGAGAGGAGGAAGAAGATAAGGAGAGAGTATTTTTACACATTTGCAAAAATTATTAAAGATCATTAAAGGCTGAGACACTTGGAACAAAGTTTTGAATAGGAGTTCCAGGATCCGACCTTGTACAGATAGAACTTAAACCAAAAATATTTTCCTCAGGATACTTCACTTTATAAGAATGGAGAGCATTTCTTATTTAACCACAGGTTCAACATTTTAATGAACTGTTATTCCTTGCTATTATGCATGCAGGTAACATTCAAAATAGTCCTGAGTGCAAAAGCTCTGCTGCTATTTCAGATATAAATGTACATATTGATTTATACGTAATGAAATACTAAATATGGAAAACACTATGAGAGGAATAAGTTATTCAGAGCAAATTGACAAACTTGTGTAAAATAAATAATGCATCATAATTTATGGAAACACAGTGAACTTAATTTATTAAAAAATGACTGAATAATCCTTTATGAATTTTAATATTTTTCCACGTTGATATCACAGAGAAATTGCAGATTGTATGAACCTAACTTTTTTTTTTTTTAGAAAGAAAATAATGGTAATGGCCACTCTTGATCTTACTAAGCAATAGTAGCTTGACAGTTAGCTCTAATGAAAGGAATGGGATCAGAATTATTCCTAAGAGATATATTTTACAAGAAACAGCATTCAAAGTAGCCTGACATCATTCCAAAGTATCCAAGGCCATGTGTTGGAACAGTTATCTTTTTTTTTTTGCTAGAATGGGTGGTGGCAAGAAGAAGTGCCCAGACAGGGTCGGTAGAATGCTCAGTGAGGTGTAAGGTGTGTGTATGTGAATGGACTGAACAAATGGCCATAGCTTGACTATCTAGCTAACACAGCCACTAGAGATCTTCATCTTTTCCCCCAGTTTTTCTCAGTCCCTTGGCTTTCATGATAAACTTCTTAAGAGAAGTGCAAATATTTTTAATTCCTCTATCCAGACCAAAGGAGAACTAAATCTGATCTGAAAGATCTGTTATGAAGGTGTCCTACTCTGATCTAAAAGCCTGTTTTAGCATTCTAGAATACTAGCTTTGGGATAGGAACTAAACTGTGGAGAGCCTAAACAGAGTCATATTTGTATCAATCTGGCCTATGAGCCAGAACAAATCTTATTTTAGAATTTATTTCAGACTTTCTTTGCTTATTTAATGCTGGGGATAAAGCAAAAAACAGAACCTTTTTTTAACAAGTTAATAAGACTCAGTTAAAAATTAGGAATTAAAAAGGAGATAATATTCATTAAACATAGCTGATGTTTGTGAAAGAAGAGTTAGAATTCTACATAATTTTATGATAAGAGTAGGCAAATAAATGGAAGAGAAATCCATTAATAGTTACAGAAAATATAGAAAATACTTCTATCTCAGGTAGATCCTGCACTGAATAACTGGTCAACAAGACATCGTTAAGTGAAAGTATCATACAAACTTCCACTCTCCTTATTCTGCTGTGGATATTCACTTACGACCATTATTGCGGTCTCAATAGGTCTTTGGCTTTACCTGCTAGAGCCAGTCCATGATCTTATGCTACAATGCTTATGCTTGCACATGGGTAAGAATTCATTGCAATATATAAGGCACTGGTAGGCCTATAAATTTGATACCATAATGCCTACATTTTAGATGTGTAATCTTTGGAGTAGAATCTGAAGTTCACAGTGCAGTACCGGAAAGGTTACATGCTTCAGTCCAAAATGATAGTTACCTTTGTAAAGAACACTCTTTAATATCTCTCAGTTCAAGCACCATAACTGAACCTTCATCCCTAAATCAGGACTGCCTCACTAATTCTCTGTTCTCAATTGGTTTTCAAACCATGATGGACTTCCAGTGCCTATGTATTATATGGTGCTCTACTAATTAGAATATTTGTCCAAGTAGAAGACACTAAAGCCAGAAGTGTCTCAAATTGATGTTTCCATGACTAGCAGCATACTCTACAGCACTCAAATAGTCAGCAGTATGTCAATTTTAAATGTGCACAGCATGGAATATAGATGCTTACAGGTCTCTGAGCTTAGAAAAAAGTGGGAGTCTAGGATTTTAAATGCTTCCACAGCTTGGCTCTTTACAAGTGTGATTTTGTTTCTATTTACTTCAAGTTTGCAACTGTGAGTCTAAAGTCCAACCATAAAGTGTCCTGAGCACATAATTAAGTCAGTTGAAAAAATTTGGAATTTTCATGTCAACCCATACAATTTTCTTGACATCAAAGAATCATGAATCTACTGTTTAAACTTCATGTAAGTATATATGTTCAGATGAGTACCATTTTTTAACTGAGAAAGTTTGGCCCACCAACCTTTTTCTTGTTGGCTTAGAAAATCGGTGTTTTATTCAACTGAAATGGCTCTCAGGCAGAGAAGTCTTTTCTCCAACTGGTCATACAAATACTCAGGTAATGTGATATGACAGTACAGTTTTATCTCATTTAATAATTAAGGAATTGTTGTTTTGTTACATGACCATGTCCTATTCAGCTAGCAATATTGGTTACATTTTACAGTAATTTTATACAATCTAGTAAAGATTCTAAACATATTGTGTCAAGTAGCCTGCCTACATGCTTGACATTAAACAGATGCTAAAGTGCTTTGCTGGTTCTGGGCATAAATGACTACATAAGGTGCAGTCAGTGAAGAACCATTTGTTTCTGAGGTACGTGCTCTTAAAGTTTTCCCTGAGACATACTCTATGTGCAACATGATTTGAGTTTGAAAAATGATCAAACCGCAAACCACATTATACTGCTTTTCTAACATGCAATATAAGCTTTTTTTTAACTCTCAATATGCTGCCACATTACTGAAAGAAGGTCCTGGCTGGTACTTGGCTTAGATCGTTGTCTTGATTTGTATTGTCTTCTGGGTCTTTGGCAATAAATCTGGGTTAGGCTTAAATACCCTAGTCATTTAATGCAACCTCTCTTATGTCAGTGCACATTCCCCTGGGTTCTGATGAAAGATATTTTTGGTCAGAGTTCTTTTTTAAGACACCTTCCACTTAAAATCTTTTGCAGCTCCCTATGGAATTTGCAGGTACTAAGATAATTGACTTAGCCTTAGCATGTTTATAAGAGTATAAGAGCACTTTTAACCTCCTGTATCACAGAGTGATATCAGTAATCCAATCTTTTCGGAAACATGATATTCATCTGTTTAGTCTGGATCTGCTCCTCTCTTAGGATTCCAAGACGTCCTTAATTTCCCAAAACAAAATTGTGACATAAGTAACATATGTTCTGATTTTTTTTTTCTGACAACCCTGTAAATAAAAATTTGTCACATTGTGGCAGATCAAAGAATCTGCTAGTGCACCAACATTTAAACAGAAAATGACATTTTGTCAAACATTCTCGCACAGAAGGTTAAAAGGAATCCGATCGAGGTACGAAGCTTTAAAACATTATGATAAAAGGAAACAGACTAGCTCATTTGAAGTTTGTACACTTAAAGAAATCTTATTCAGAGTTTACTTATTTTGAATAAAGGTCATTTATTACTGAGGCAAAGTGATTAATATGAATGCCAGTAAAATGAAAAATTATTCAAAACAACAACTTTCCTTATATGAAACAAAGAATTTTATTCTAAAACAGGTAAAGTCTATTAAGCATATGAACAAACAAAAACAAAGCTATCGAGTTTTGGACGAACCCTAGCTATCTAGATGTAACTTTAACTCAATTCAGATATAACTTGCAAGTATGAAGGAATTTGCTGGTCCAAAACTCATTAAAGTCAGGAAAAGTATTTGCTTTGGCTATATCAGACTACTAAAGAAACAAATTATTTTAAAACAGACATTGCAGAAAAAAAATCAGGAAATCTTGATTTAGAAACAAAACTTTCTAACCTAAACAATTCACACAAGCATGAATTGTTACATAAGAGTTCACACTTTGTCATATTTTATTAATTAGACTTTACAAACCATCTGTGCAATGTTCTTTGCTAACATAAAATAAAGAAAAATAAACATCATTACTTATATGTTGGTTCATAGTGTATCAAGCCATTTCGTGTGTATTTATAGTCCAGAAGAGGAGCATTAAGATATGTCCTGGTTTCAGCTGGGATAGCTAATTTTCTTCCTAGTAGCTGGTATAGTGCTGTGTTTTGGATTTAGGATGAGAATAATGTTGATAACGCACTGATATTTTAGCTGTTGCTGGGCAGTACTTACATAAGTCAAGGACTTTTCAGCTTCTCCTGCTGCCCTGCCAGCGAGGACACTGGGGCTGCACAAGAAGCTGGGAGGGGACACAGCCAGGACAGCTGACCCAACCTGGTCAAAGGGATACTCCATACCATATGACATCATTCTCAGCGTATAAACTAGGGGGAAAGCTGACTGAGGGGCTGCTGCTTGGGAACAGGCTGGGCAGTGGTCGGTTGGTGGTGAGCAATTGTTTTTCATTTGCATCGCTTGTTTTTCTTGGGTTTTATTTCTCTCTCTCTTTTTGTTATTTTCCTTTTTATTACTATTATTATTATTATTATTATTATTTTATTATTTTATTTCAATTATTAAACAGTTCGTATCTCAACCCACGAGTTTTCTTACTTTTACCCTTCCGATTCTCTCCCCCATCCCACTGGGAGGGGAGTGAGCGAGCGGCTGTGTGGGGCTTTGTTGACAGCTGGGGTTAAACCACAACAAGATACTATAGAGGAATAGAGACACTGTAGCTATCAGGATCAAATAGTCATGCTATAATTTTGTTCTGGGTGGATGGATAAGTGTTGTTAAAAAAAAAAAAACACCAAAACTTCTTGTCAATCTTCACTTCAAGTTTAACTCCATCTTCCCATTTATTTTTGTTATTTTTTTCTATAATGCCTAAATCTTATGTAATTCAGTTACACGTACTGCAGCTGCGTATCCCTCAGGCTTTTTAGATTGTTTATCACTAAATAGAAAAAAAAAAGTAGATTCAGAAAAGAAAGCCTTATTCCAAGTTTGCACCTGAGAAGCCAAAAAAAGCTTTGATACAATCTTCAGATTGTGCCTAGTTTATATACCACAGAAATTCCTCAATATAGACTTTTGTACAGTTACAACTACTTTTTAAAATTTATTTCTCATAAATCTTTGTGATGTGCAGTAGGTGGTGGTTTCTTCATATATGTTTTCTCCTTAAAAATTTTAGGACCAGGAAATGTTACTGACCTTGGGCACTTGTTAAAAAGAGACAATGCTTAGCTATGGAAAAATTGTGAGATTTTCTTAAGACTCATTCTATGACAGCCATTTTGAAGAGAACAATAAAGACTACTGGCATTAAAACTTGAGGTAGACAACTGATGAAGATATGCTAAATATTGGTAAAATACAGCACAAATGATCTGCACAGACAGAACACATAAATTGTAGTAACTTTCCTTGCCTTAAAATAGTCCTCCAGCTGTAATGAAATATCTCGCTCTTTTTGCCTACATTTCACGTTCATTACTTATGCACAGTTTGGGTGATGATAACAGCTATCATCAACTATCACAGCTATTTAAAGCTGTGTTAGTGGAGTCTCCACCTGGTCTGGCACGTGAGGTTTCAGCTTCAGTGGCTCCGTCAGCACTTGGGCCGTTGTAGCTCTTTCCCTAGGCCTTCCTCGGCATCCCTCTGTGATCCCTGGCACAGTGCAGCTCGCAGCTGGATGGCCACACAGAATGGGCGGCTCCCAGGCAGCATCCAGTCCCATGTTTCCAATATTTGCTTCCAAAGTTAACTGTTCCACATTTCAACTAGCACTGCAGTTCCATCAGTTTCAGAAAATATCAGTCTGGGTAATCTTTTAGCCACAGTCTGAACTAGTATAGCTTAATTTTCAGGAATATTATTCCACCACTGGAGGGCACCGGTGTTCAAAATCTTATCATGCTATCTTACATCGGGATGGACAGAAAGGTTAATGGTACAGAACTGGCTAAGTGGTAGTATGGATGGACTAGAAGTTGTGCAAGTTTTGCAGCCATATAGAAGAGTGGTAAATGTCAGATACACAATACATGTTTATTTTTATGCTTGGAGTCAGATGCCTCCCTCGTTCCAGACACTCTGCTTTCACCTCCCAGAGTCTGAGTCAGCTTTTGCTGTTGTCTGCAGGGCTTTGTCCTCAGGTCTAGTAGTCTGAGACAGTGTGCTGCCAAAGTGGCAGATTTTTTTCTATTGGTACTATTCCTGCCTTTTCAGAACTCATTGTTGGCTCAACGTGTTTACCATCAAGAGAGGGATGAACTTTTCTTTTAAAGATAATTGGCAGTATGAATGAAATAACGTACGAGTTCTCAGGTAAATTCATATTTTAAAAACCTTGCAAAGAGCAGGCCATAGGTCACACCATAGATGACCTTTTATTATAGAAAAAAATCATTACTTATTCAATTAACTAATGCTCTGCTATTATACATCCCATTTTTCATGATAAACGTGCAAGCAATGCAGACATTTTAGAATTATTTGAATTACAGGTATACAACCGACTGATTCAGTTTCACAGCCAAAGTGAAGAGGAGAAAACATATCAGTCAACATATTTTACCTTCTTTTTTCATGCAAAACAGAAACATATTTCAACTTTATTTTAACTTTTTTTTCAAGTACTTGGCGGGGAGAAGCAAAGAAACTATAGAGAAAGAGGCTATGGAGGTTCTGCTATTATCTAGCAAGAAACATGTAGAGGCATGATAGAGGCAAGGTAGCGGTACAGAGGCAAGTTATTTCAGAATTGCTTTTGCTTTATTTTGGCTGTCTGAATATTTAAGTATTCCATAAAAGTGAGATGAACTCTAATAGTGGGAGATAGAACTGATTCTGTTTCAACAGGGAAAGAAGGTGCTGTGGAAGTTTAGGCTTTAGTGTTACACTCAAAATATTGTTATGGATAAAAAAAAAAGAAAAGAAACATATAAAGACAAGAATTTATAATTAATATAATTGACATCTTAATGATCTAATTGTAGAATTACTGTTAGTCAAGATGTAGTTATTACAGAAAAAAGAAAGAAAAAGAAAATAAAGGAAAGAATACCACTCAGACAAAATCTCATTAATAATGACACAGTTAAAATTGTTATACACACACTATATAATATCTATCCCTTTAGCTGGTGTTATGATCACCCTTCCCCAGCCTCTCTGGGGGTCAAGTAAAAACAAATCACCAGGCAGTTCAAGACAAGTTCAGGCAGAGCAAGCCTGGCAAGTCTTCATCCTCAGATCTTGCAAACTCAATACACCACCTGTGGCCTATTACGAGCAATGGCAATACTCATAAATACATAACATACAATACAAACAAAATAAACATGATTTACTTGGATTCAGGGCTATCTCAGACATTGGACAAAACTGCAGGTTTCAAACATACACGTAGAGGACTAACTGTTCAGCTGTTGCAGAATATTTTCACTGCTGCGGCTCTTCTAATCAAGTACAGAATGGAAACCCTCTCCCCCTCCCTTTTTTAAGGAATAAACAGTTTGCAAAAAAACACTTAAAAATAGAAACAGTCAGTACTAATGGTAGCTAAATAATATTATGTAACACTGAGGATTATATAGCTTTTTGTCTTCTGATTTAATAACAGCTCTTGCCAAATCTCCAATAATATTAACAGTGGTTTTTTTCAATTAAAGCACTCAAGTGTGGTCTAAAAAGTGTCTTTCAGAGTCCAGTTTTTTTAAATTAATACATTAATATGAAATATGAAATTCAACAGAAGAACATCAAACATATTGTTGCCAAGCAACTAATGACAGTCCATTATGTTTTGTATGTTTTAGACAACAAAGCCATGTTTTGAATTCCCTAAAAAAATGTATTTATATTTGTAATGTTCTTTATAAAACCGCAACATATCTTGCTGTGCTATTTTTCTATGGTTACCTCTGTTTGCATATTATCTCAGCTTCAGGTGGGAAATAGCCCTGAATAAGACCTCGAAAATAACTCCCAGTCTTGTCTTCAGTTCAGGATCACAGAAACCATTGGATTTTTGTTTTCTTTGATCAGCTTTGGAAAAACCCTGTTACATGCCAAAACATTCAGAAGTACTTTTGAAGAGGAGGTGTGGGAAAATTAAGGCTGAAAGAAAAAAAACCTCACACAGCATATTTTCTTCATTTCTCATAAAACACAAGGTCAGAATTCTCTGAGCACTACCAAAGGGATTCATTATTTTAGAGACCAGTCTTACTTTTGACTCTGCTCACAAGGCTGATTGATTATACTTTATTCTTAATCTTAATCTGCCACGTATGCTATTGTATTGTTGCTGATTGTTTTTCCTATTTATTTCCAAGTGAATATACAACTTTTGGTTGTCTACCTTTGAAAAAGTAATACAAGGAATAAAAGGAAACAACAGTTCTATTCTTTGCATCTTCTTCAGAAACATTGGATCTGATTTCAATGCTGAACAAATATTTGAAGTAGCTTTTGTAAACTACTGCATACATTTTCATTACAGCAACTGTTGAATTCTAATCTACTGATTAAAAAATGCAGGATATCACAGAAGAAAATTGTCAGTAATGTTTCCACCTCATGCTTGAATAAAATTTTTGTAGGAATCATCCTCAAATGTAAAACAGACCTTAAAAAAGAAACTTATAAAAAGAGCTTTAATTAACATACTAATGAAATAAAAGCATTTGTAAGAGTTTCACCAGAGCATTGATGTCTGTTAAAGATTTCCTGACAAAGAGAAAGGAAATGGCTGGATATTTCTTTCTATTGTTTTAATTTATTTAACTTCAGTATCATGGGTGTTCTGGGAAGTCTGGTATTTTATATTCCTTAGCAGTAAAAGGGACTTCATTGAGAAAAACAACAATGCTGCCACTTCAAAAAAAGAGAGTTGTACTGAGTACGAAATATATATTATGACCCTACTAAACATTGAAAATGCATTCTGGAAACATTCTTTTTGTCCGAGTAAGAGCTTCAGAGCTTTAACTTTTAATAGCAGATTATAATGCATTTTATTATTTTTATTATACTGCATTGTTGCTTATTATCAATACTGATTAATATATTATGTCAAAGATATAACAAAGTAGCAGAATTCAATTTTGCTTATTGTTTTGCAATTAAATTTAATAATTTGCAATCAAAGTTAAATGAAGTCCATGAATCTTTGTTTCAAGATGGCATACTGCATATTTGCAATAAGTTGCAAAGAGTGGTCAAAGAGAGAAGAGTTAAGTAAATTCAGCAGTAGTCCTGACAGAGTTCATATCAAAATGCAATGAAGAAATAACTTTGAGTATTTCAGTAGTGGAACCTCAGTTTATCTTATTTTAATTTTTGACTTCTGAATTACAGAAATAAAAAAAGAAAAGCTTATTCTACTTTTGGAGTTTCTGTTGCTCCATTATGGCTCAAAAGCAAAAAAAATATGGTGATACTTTGGTAGGATTTATTAATCTAGGGAGAAATAAGTCTGTAGAATTGGCAGTGATTTTACAGTCTAGGAATACCTTTTCACTGTGTTTGGAAATGGACAGGCCAAGTTTGTAATTAACTAGGAATGGTGACTAGTTCAGTGATTTGAATTTCTATGAAGAGGCTTACTTACTATCACCCTAAATGAGTAAAGAGCTTTATGCCATTACAGGAAGGTAAAAATTCAGATTATATGGACAGTATCAGAATTCAGTACTGTCTAGCTAGGTCAAAGACAAGGTCATGCTGACCAAGAATTAAACATACATGTGTTTTATTTTTCTTTAACCTCCCTTAATTCACTCTTCTACTTAATCACAATTTTTGGAGAAAAGAACTCTTCGTTGGACTGTCAATTCTAATACATCTCCACTAATTAGATTGAATGTAATGTACATTCTATGTACAAATCTAAAATAAAACTTCCTAAAACCTGAAGAACTTTGTGGTGCTTCTCTCTCAGTTATTTTATTGAGAAATAATGGTTGTTTAAAAGGAACTGTTCATTAAAGAGAAAAATTAAATAAAAAATTAAAAGTACTTATAAAATAGAGAAGGGTTGCACTGATATTATAAATCTAAATTGACATTTACAGAAGAAAGGTAGATGATAAGGCTGGCCAAAGACATGTGGAAAATTGATGTCCAGGTGAGTTTAGAGACAAAAATGTGTTTATTTTTACTCACACTCTGGAAGATAAAGAAATCATATCAGTGATATAAATCTGTTACTAGATCTGAAAGACAAAATTATCCATCATTTTGCAGAAAGTTAAAAAAAAAAAAGCCAAATGTTTCTGAATAAGCTATGGAGCATGTCAAACTTGTAATTCAAAGTCCTTTATTTCAGGATTATTTAGGGAGCATTTCAGCCATTAAATTAAGGCATTATTATTATTTTTATTATTATTTTAAATCCTGAAAGTCATATGAATATCTGTGCCTTTTGAAAAAGTTGACTAAGAACCCTCTGACCCTTTAAGCATGTTTTCATAAATCTTGAGATATCACAAAAATTCCAGAAAATTTGGAAAACAAAATGATAACATGAATGACTCTGATTCCCAAGCATTCTTTCTTTACAATATAATAGAATTGATACGTGTGAAGCAAATAATACAAAAATTACAGGAAAGCAGAATAATTAATGATTCATAATTGAGAAATGGTTTTATGGAAAATAGTCTAGTAAAATAAACCTACTACTTATTGATGTAGTTATGGTTAATAAGGGTAATTGCATCTTCACAATGACCCAGTATTTATCACCTCTCAACCAATGAAATCGGCAGCATTAACTTCCATAGAAGCAGAAGCAGAGACAACAAGCATGGCGTTCAGATTATGTCCCTTTCTCCCAACTCTTTCATTTCTTTTGAGATTCCACTCGCCAGATTCCACCAGCCAGAGACCTGGTATAAGCAAGTTCAGGTACCACAGAGGGAGTTACCTAAGGAGATAGGGCAAAGTTATATCCAACAAGGACTGCATCCACACAGAGGCATTCAGGAAAGGGCTCTTCCATAAAATGCTTTGGGGATCTAGGCCTTTGCAACAAAACATTGAGGTCTACACAGGGAGATCCAGTCCAGGACTACAGCTGGGAGGAACAAATATGGAAGCTGCTAAAATGAAGAATGTTTAGGTAATCTCCTGGATATTTTGCATAGACTCCTACCCAGTGCTCATATGCCAGTGGTCTCATTTTTTTTATTTCCTTTTCTATAATGTCTCCATTTTTGTTCCTCTCCCCTGTCCCCTGCCATACCATCATTTTATTTTGTCTTTCCTGTTAGATTATTGTCATTTAAGTAAACAGAGTAACATAATGTTTTCTACCAAACAAATTACTCAGTCTGCCTAGACATTGACACCCTTCCCCACACTCTGTTTGACTTATATGTTCACTGACTGCCTTTTGGGAGAGGGACCACCTGCTGTTTCAAATATCAATTTTTTTGTGTTGTGTGTGAGGGACTGGAAGAGTTAACGTCTGTCAATGTCTCAAACATTGTAGCAACCAAGGTGCGGTCTGCATAACAAAGAGGGCCATTAGCAAGAAGTTGGCTGGCACAGACACAGGGGGTGTGCCGGAGGGTGTGCAGTCCTGTGTTCTGGCAGAGCCAGCCTGGTAACCCACCACACATGGCCAGAGGCCACACAAAGCTTATTTGAGGAGGGGGCTTGTAGCTCCTTGGAAAGTCCCTAAGACCACCACCCCAATAAGCCGCACATGCTCAGTAGATAAAGAACCCTCTGGAACACTACTGTATGTTGAGAACTGTCTAGAATGAACCCATATAAGTCTTCAAGAGGCGTGACTGTGGACGGAGATTTAGACTATAAAAGACACAACTGCAAAGAGCCACGTCGCGCTCACCCACCCCCGGAGGATTGCCGCGCTCGGCGCCGACATCGCGGGATCCAAGGGCGGTGACTCTCTCTTTTCTCCCCCCCCCGCTTTCTTTTTTTTTTATTCCTCTCTTTTCTCTCTTCTTGTGAACGTTTTGCTGCAACCCACGCTGCCCACCCTTACGCCTTCCACAGTTTGGATTGTTCGAATAAAGCATTCAAAGTGATCGTTTGGTGTCGTTTCACCTTAATTTAGCCCGGGGGGATCCCAGAACCTCTACTACCCTCCGATCTGTCCGGTCCGGGTCGTAACATTGTGCCTCCCAAAATGGGATACCTTTTGGTTTGTTTTGTCACTGTGTAATAATATGAATTATAAAGTTATAAATTTAATGAGTGAATTATAGTGTAAATTTGAATTTCTGTGTTTTAAAAAGGGTCAGGCTAAATCCTCATAATGGTTCCTTTTGACCTTAAAACTAATGAAATGTCCCCTTTCTTTACTCTGTCTGCATTTCCTTGCCACAGTGTGCCAAAGTTTCATCCTCCTTTTGGAAAGGAAATAATTATGGATGAAAGCATTATTTAAGGTAGTTTAGGACACAGCCCATGTGAAACTGGGATGGAAGAGTGTGCCAGTGGGACAGCAGATGCAGAATTTTCTTATCTTCCCTTATTCAGATAAAACAGCTCCAAAAAAAGAATTTCTGAGAATTACTTGACAACCCTGCCAAACTCCAGGCATAGCTCTGACACATGGATTGCTTGGTTTACCTGAGTATCCAGATGGGGACTGTGGACTTTCGGGTAGGGAACGGGGATGGAGACAGTGTTGTGTTTGGCAGCGATTGGAAGTGGTATAGGAATAGCAGTACCATTGACTGATAAAGATTTGTGTTGTGATTCAAAAGAGATCTGAGGGAGGGATGCTCATGGCTAAGGATCTAAATCTGGACCAGATGCTGGTAGAGGAGTGAGGAGTGATATACGCTATGGCGTTGTAATGTAATGGATCTTTCATGTTCCTGAGTAGTGTGGTAGGCAGTAGGGAGAGGCAGAAAGTTAAGTCAGATAAATGACTGTTTTGTCCTCTATTTGTTGGCATAAAGGAAAGTTAAGGTGTCCAAATACTCTCACAAGCCCAAGCCACTATGCTTTAATTCAAATAACAGAGATCTGTGTTTTAAGCCTTCTAAAGAAACTATGTAAGAAACATGTCAGCGGTTGCTTCACAGAAGAGTGTGGCAAAGTGAATGCACATGTTTGATAAAGGGGAAAATGAGACCATGGTGGAAAACAGGGATGAATGCAAACCTTGTTCTCTGATAACTGGGATAAAATCTTTCCCAAAATTTTTACTGTAAAGGTTTGTATAGTAAAACATTATTTTCCATAGCTATTTCAGAATTAGAATGAAATATACTGTATATACTTTACAATTCCTTGTAAAATTAAAGATAATGAGGAAGAAGTGTTCCTAGAAGTAATTGAATAGCACCTGGAATCCCAGACATCTAACAATGTGGTCTGCCAGTTTTATTTTACTGGTTTGGAAAGTGAGATGATTTATATATTTAGTATCCAATAAGGTTTTATTGTGTGGACAGAAAGAGAGAAAACATAGAATGGCCCACAGTGTTTGTAAACCAGCAGACATCACAACCTGCCAGCTGTTCAGATTATTTTTTGTTTAACGCATTTCTAAACTGTCACAGGTCATAAAATCTTTTGACCAAGGAGCTGTTTGGCATGAAAGATGTGCCAGGAGAGGAACAGATAACCAAATAAACTGATTTTGCAGAATCAAAGAACTTTATACAATTAATATTTGCAAAATACTCAACATTATCATAGGAAATGTAAAATTATCATAATTATTATAATTATTATTATGTAACTTAAGCCTGTTTAGAATCTTTGGATTGTGTTGCTACGTTTTTAAGATGCATTTCTCTTATCTATGAATAGGTATGCAGATTATACACAATTTCCTTTCATTTATTGACACATCTGCTGAGGTCTAACACTTCAAAGATCTGAAAATGTTTCTATCATAAACGATGAGCCAAAATCTGCAATGATTTAGGTTAGCATTACTCAAATACATACATCTGCAGAAGCTGTGATTTTCTAAGCTGTTCGTACAGCCAAGAGGACTTCTATAGTGGTTACCTGCACAGTAGTGTTAATACCCACAAAGGATATTTCTCCTTTGAAAAAACATTTTTCTCTTATATTATCAGTGACAAAATAAAAAAACAATATAAAAACTCTCTTTTGCTGATGTAAACGTGGAAGGAGAGGAGGAAGAGGGAAAGCTCTATAAATTGACCCAAATTTTAAGGCTTTAAGGCTTCCCTTATGCAATTTTACTTTATAAACATACTCTTAAGAGAATGCAATGCATTTGCAAAGAAAGCTGGAATACATCCAGGATTTACACAACATCATCAAGCAAGTGGAAAATGAAAATAATACTCAGAGCAGTAACAACATGAAAATGAAAATGACTTTGGAGTACTACCTTACCAATTATTTCAGGGCAGGCAGATGGGGGTGTGTATGTCTTCTGTCTAGTGCTGCATAGGCAATAAAAAACTCTTCTACATATAAACAATTTCTTTTGCAAAGTCTGTGGAACATTAATTTTGCACTTGCTGGTCCAGTGAGCAATTAAATTTCTTCTCTTTCTTTATAAATAACTTGGTAGTGATTTGAAAATTTTATGCAAATAAATGGCCATGATACAAAGAAACTTGATATGCTGGAATTATGAAGCTTCTTCCGTTCATTTGTAGGTATGTTTTCTAGATATAAACAGATAATAAATTCTAAAAAGGAGGCAGTAAGATATTAGTTACAGGTGAAGTTTTTTTTCTGACAGAATGTTTATTTTAGAATTTATCAAAGAACCTGCTAACCAATGTTTTCCACAGAAAACAGGATCGTCACCAAAATGACACTTTTTATACTGTTTTTCAGTTGGATTTTAAATAAAATGCATATTTTGCTTTGAGTCTTTGTTTTATTTCCTTTACTTCGAAAGCTAAAACTTTTTAGAAAATATTTATTTATCCATTAATTTTCCTGTCTTCTTTTCTCTCACCTTCTTTCTATCTTTTTTTCATTGAATGGAAAAAAAAGGGGCATCAATGATGTACAAGACTATATGGAGCCTTTCATTGTCTTCATTTTTCCTTTTAATTTTTTTCTGTTTTGAACTTTCCTTAACTGAAAAATATTACTCTCCTTAACTAAAAAAAAAATTATTACAGAATGTGATTACATAAGAAATTGAATTGTTCATAAACTCTTGAGGTTCTGATTGATATTTTGAACTCTATGTATGACTATATCAAACTAAAATTTGAGAATAAATGGTCTTTGCCTACCATTAATATCTTTAAGGTGAAAAAAAATTTATAGAGCTGCTGAATAATAAGCATTAAATAAAAGTTGTCCTTTATAAATCACAAACATTCAGGAAACAAGTAGTTTGTTAAAAGAAACATTTGAGCTATAGAGCTAAGCAGCAGAGACTTGTGATCAGCTGTTAGAACTGACGAGGGAGGTACCTGACAAAGGAAGCTGGAAGTTATAAAGGGCAGGAGAGCACCCTTCAGTAGCTTGATTTCAGCATGAGGAGAAGCGAACAGAGGAAGAATGGAAATAGGCTTTTGTAGCAGCTTAGTAGCATAGCTAATAAAGAACAGAGAAGACAAGCTTTAAGCTGTGTCCCACAGGAGTCATCAGAACATATGCATTTTAAAGAGAAATGAGAGTTAGACTGAGGGATGTTATATGCAGGGTGACTGCATTTCTCTAATGAATAGTATCTTCATGTGCTTTACTGGTAAGAAATGAAGTGTTTGACTATGTGTGCCGTTTTGTTTCTTTGGCCTATGTATGCTCTGTCTTCTTAGAGGTTAAACACAAACCAGAAATTTTACAGCTTCAGATTGGAGAAAAGGTGTACTATGGTCCACTGAAAGAAATCTGGGGAATTAGCAGTAGAACCTAAAGATAGGTATCTTCCTTTCACAGGAGTGGCTTAACAGGTGGCTTGCATATAGGAATTTGTTTTGATTGAGGGGGTGAAGCAGAGGAGAAACACCCAAAACCAAAGCACCATATAGACATTCAGAATCTGCCTAACTTGGCCTTAAAAAAGGGAATTTATCTATACATGCATTAGAAATCTCATCAGAAGATGGTGATGTTATTCTGCTAAGGGATGGCTGTTTTCATTCGTGCCTTTAATTAGAGTTTTCCTGTTCCACTCTGTGGAATCTGCTTAATGTTTTTCATATTGTTACAGTGGTGCAACATGTTAGAAGTTACAAAATATAGTCTTGTAATTGGTTTCACATACCTTTGAATCGCAGACCCTTGGAGTCTGTGAATAAATACTTTCTGAAGTACCTATTGAATACAAAAAGACTATCATCTCAACTTTTTTCAGCATGTGCGGAATATGTATTCTAAATTCTGCAGCTTCTATCTGAACATAAATGTTTCTCATCTACTCACAGTGCAAGTATAAAACAGCCTATTTATGAAAATAACTATACAAACAAAACATTCGTAATTGTAAATTAATAGGAAACCACTTCTTGGCTCCTAGGAACATGATATATATTACACTAGCTTTGCTTCACTACCTTGCAAAAATATATTTGTCTTAAATGTTGTATAAACAGAGAAGCATTGTCCTCTAATTGTCCTATTACTATTTCTTTAATAAGTTGTTTCACTACAGTAAAACAGTAGTGTACAGTTTTAATCCTACCTCTATTCTCACTATCCTAACGCTTAAGTCAAAATGCATGAGAACCAAAAGATTTATTAGGGAAGTGTCACTGTTTTTTTAAGGCAAAGTTATGACCTACAGTTGATTGTATTTTTTTTAAGAGTATTTGTGTTAGTACTCATTCAAGAAGCATCGTACCTATTGGAAGGATGGGCCTTTGGCAGATGAGTTCATTCCTAAACTTCAATTGATTGAACCTACAGGTTAAAAGAATGATGAAAAGATGAAACCATGGGTCGCACTCTAATGAGAATACCTTGCTCCCAGGGTCTGTTTAATATTTGAAAAAGTACTTTGAAATTGCAGGGCTAAAAGTTCTTTTAAAGTGTGTAATATTCCTCATTCTCAGGGTTTGAATTATGGTCTGAACTGCAGAATTTCAAATGGAATCTCAAAATGTAGACCTTTGCGTACAATCTGCTTGCCTTCTCTACAATAAAGAATGAGGATGAGAGATAGGACAAAGAGAAGGTTTGTCCATGCTCGTCCCAGTATGATAGCTTCATAGTTTATGGCTGAAGTATATATCTTTCGCAGATCTCTATTCCTTCCTCTGCTGAAATAGAAAAAATAGGATGGGATGCTGAGAGCACTGCCCACGATATTTAGCATCCATCAGTGATGGTGCAGTGAGATGCTAGGAAAATTCTTTTCCCTGTTGCTGAAGGCCACTAATTTGGATCAAAAATTATCAGGATTTGTTTTTTTTTCTTAGCAACCTATATCCACAGTAGTTTTTTCTAGTCATTGATATATTTCTATATTTTCAACTTGGAAATGATTAAAAACAAAGAGTACTTCCCCACAGCTGAATGTCATTTTTAAATGTCAAAGGGGTTAAATGTTGGAACAAAAATGTTATCTTGCATTATATGAGCAGTAGGATGAATAGGCAAGAAAGGTCTTGTCTGGCTACTTTCTTAATAAATTGTTTTATACTACAGTAATACAGAAGCTGAACTTTTAATCTCTAGTGAATTCTGCTGGATGTTGGATTGCTTTTTCCAGTATGACCTATTTATGTATTTTACATTTTAATGACCACTAATAATTTCTATATTGTTCAGCCCATAATAGTCATATTCTGTATTAAGTTTGTCTTATTGTTTAGTCCTTTTGATATTTGTAACTTTAAACCTTTGATATCACATCACATATTACAAACTCATTTCCTTACAACTTGGACACATAGATGTCTTTTCACTGTTTGTATTATCTATTTATTTGAAGTATAAAACTAATGTTATTTTTAGGATTACTAATTGTCCCTTTTACTTGCAAAGCCAAACATTTTTTTCAAAATTTTTTCACTTTTGGATAAATAGTAGTGGGAGCTTCCTTAGATCCCTCAGAGATGTACCTTCTAGTAACCTGAGAGTGTGGGGACTCCCTAGCAGAAGGGAGTGTCTGCATCAGAGTAGACTTACCCCATTGCTCAGAGGTCTATCAAAACTTTTTTGTGCTAGGTGACAATGTGTGTAAATGCTGACTGACAACCCCCTGCACAGTGTTTATTGCCAACTGCATGTGAGATCCCATGTTCTTTACGAGGAGGCTGATAGATCAATTAATATATTAATCTGTCCATTGCCCATCTCGTGGCAGTGCTGAACAGTTAACTGATTTTGGTTATCGCAGCTAGCAGATCACTAGTACCTAGAAACAGCTGATATAATTCTCAAGGTCTGGAGGGACTCCCAAGGTGAAGTTATTCAACTGTGCATCCAGCAAAAAGCTGGATTTATTGTCTACTAGACCTCAAAGGCAAGGATGAATAGGAATCTCTCATGGATCTGCTTGTCATATGTGGACAAAACAAGGTCATTTCAGGACTCTCTGTAACTTTATGAGAATTGTCTTGCATCTTTCCTTTCTGGTAGATCCATGAGTAAAGACAGTTTAACTGGTTTGACAAGTTGAATGCTGAGTAATTTTTATTTGTGAAGGTGTTTTCCCACAGCATGTGTTATCCTCCTGGTATTAAGAGACAAACTACACGGGCTAGGTTCTAGACTTATTCTCAGCCTAGGGGAATTCTTTCAGGTCTTGGTCCTGAAATTTTTTTTCATCATCTGCTTAAACTAGAAAAGCTGGTTCATCCACCAGTCTTCTTAAGTTCTCCATGACAGCTGTATTTGTGCTTTTTTTTCACTCATCAGGAGTGACCATTTCTCCTGTAGTAATATGCTTAGAGTTCATGAGATTACTATCTGTTGGGGTACCAGTCTCTCACAATACTTAGAAACTCCATATCCCCAGTTGGTGCCACAGGTATATCAAGTATGCTATGATAGCACCCTTTTAACTTTTGAGAAATCTCTCTCTTTCATTGAAGAAACCATGTGAAGGAGTTAATGAATGTCATGATTTCTTCCATTACTATTGAAATCAACATGGCTTTCCTTCTCCGTAGTTTATAAAAGATATGATAACATAGTGAAGAGTCTATATTGCTTTGTCCACAAAGACTTCAAAGCCTCCAGAAATGAAATTATCTGAAGCCCCAAAAATATCTGGGATGTGGCTACACTCATTATATCCATTACAGATAAACTGTCCAATTATGCACTGGTATATGAACAATAGATTACAGAAAACCATTTCAGGTCCTTCTGCTCTCGCAAAGGCTAGCTACTACAGAAGTGAGAAAATTAAATTAAACTGAGGAAAAGACTTGTAAACCATAGAAGAACTTCCCTTTTCCTATATCTAAAACCCTTCTTTGGATGGATAGTGCTAATTAGTGGAACACAGCATGGAAAGAACACTTTAAGTTTCCGTATGTGAAAAGGAGAATGTTAGAAAGAGTAGACACTACGACACCCCTTGTTTTCAAATAGTGTGATGCTTCCCAGTAGTTGGTGGGAGGACTTAGGAACCTAATTCTAGGGAAGGACTTCTGTCTAAGAATGTTTGCCTCATAGTTTGAGAGAAGCAAGCAAGACACTAGTACACTTCTCATCTTCTAGTTTCCTTTGGTTACATTAGGTGGCACTTACTCAAACCTGGCTTCCACGAGCTGTAGGAATGTTCCTAAATACCCAGCTTAGAGCTGTGAATTCTAACTGGTGGTAAAAAGCTCCAGGACTCTTCTGATATCAGCCACCAGGACTGACAGATACTGATTTTAAATGTGCTTTGGGTCAGTCCATTAATCGGGTTTTTCAGGTGTGAGAAGCACCTGAAGTTACACTGAAATAGCAAGTGCTCAGTAGCTACAAGAATGATACCCCAGAACATGAGGCATGAAAAGGTAGACCTAATTTTCTAATTGGTTGCTATTATAATTTCTCTACTTAATTTACTTGTATGTAAAAATAAGAGTAATAGACCTAACTGCTTCTTTAGAGTAGTCTGAGTACTCTGATATATAATGATAAAAGGTTTTTGCAGGCTCTTGAGAAATATTGCTGTACTATTAGTTTTGCCAACAAATTGTATTTTGAGACAAAAATAAAGTTTAACTGCTTAAAATTACTTTATGAACATGAGACATACAAAAATACAAACTTTTACTAAAATTTCTCTAGTCTATTGATATCTCATCTTCTAATATCAAGGTTTTCTTGGTTAATTGCATAAAAATTTCATTTTAAATAAGTCCCATCTGATTTCCAATTCTTGTAAGACAGTTATTCCTGTAGCGTGCTACAACATGAAAGGTTCAGTGGCTTCTTTGTGATTTAGATAAGCAAAGAGCACTGTTTCAAATACGATTTTTTTTGTGAAGCATTAGGGGAAACTATGGGTGAAGATTTCATGTTTAAACAGAGCTTATCTGCATCTTGCTCCCAGGCAAGTTCAAAACTGGGACTAACAATCTACTTTTTCCGGTAAAGTTTTAAACTTCATTCTGTTGAAGCCACTTGTGTGTCCTACCTACCACAAAACACTAGAGCATGAGAATGACAAATCAAGCAAATAATCCAAGTGGATATCTAAGAGGTTGAGCCTCAGGGAAACGTAGACTCCCTGCAACTCCAGGCTTCGTAACGTTGGCTGAAGAAACGTTGATTGCATATCCAAGGTACAGTACAAGTTTCTGCTTATGGCAGTTCACATAATGTGCAATTTTGCAACAGAACTAACATTTCCACCTGTAAATCTGGTGAAGGTTTTAAAGTGAAACAAACATAAAGCATGTAAGATGTGGTTTTATATAAAATTTTGAAGACTCTGGATTTTTCCTTTTTCTGAAGTATAAATATAATTTTTTTTGTCTGTATACAAGCCCATCACACCTGCCTGTCTTTTCCACATCTTTGGTTAACTGCAGCTTGTCAGCTTTAGTAGGAGTTTTTTCTTTGTCCTACTGACACCTGGTTTCAAGGAGCAGAACACGTAAGTAACAACTTGATTTACACAAATGTACGTATCCTAAAGACTTTAAATGTTAATTTTGTGCTACATATGAAGAGAGTGGGAAGACTCTACTTGGTGTAGTTATTTTTGTTGAAAACATTATATTGATATGGCATTTCAGCACTTCTATGTTTAAAGCATAAACCTACAATCCCCCGAATTTAACAAACTGCAAGTCAGTTTCTTACAATAAACTGAAGTGAGTCATTGTTCCTTTTCTTAATAATGTCTTACAAGCATGGCATTTACATTGTACTTTTTTCCCCTTCACTAAACTTTGAATTTATTGCTCAGAAAATATACTAATGAATGATCCTTTACCGTGGTATTTTATAAACCATAGATTTGTGCTCTCCCTCATGTAGAAATCAATCCTGTATATAAAATTCCTCAATATAGTCTCTTTTAATTACTGGTTTGTTACACCAGCTGTTTAATCCAGATAACTTGCTTTGATACTTGAAATAAACATAAATTTCATCTTTTCCAGGAAATCAATGATAGTTTAATAAATTAATACTAGTTATTAGTAGAGAAAGAGATTCAGAAGGAAATATAAAACCGATCAAAAATGGCTTTATTCTAAGTTTCATAACAAACCATCCTCAACCACAAGGTTACAGCTTTGAAACAACTTAATGATTCATGAAAAAATCAGTCTTCATTTGAATAAGTACAATTGAAGATCACATCCAAACAAAGGGGGAAAAAGTGAAATTGGGGAATAAACACTGTGGAGCTTTAATTAGGAAGAAAAATCTTACTCAAGTGATAATTACATTTATTATATATTGGCAAGAAACTCAATCTGGTTTATCTTTTTTAAGGCATTTTGTACGGTGGCTTTTAGGAAATGAAGCAGGTGGAGATTAGGTTGGAACTGTGAGGTGGACAACCCCTCTGTGATGAAGGCTGTATGTAACTTCCTTCTATGATTATTTCTTTCAATACTAATGAGCTTCTCACAGCTTAGCTGTGACACATGAACATTTACTACTGAATATTTAAAAATTATTCTAAGCATCAGAGAGGAAATGTTTTGAATTATTTCTCACAGATTTTCTCAAAGAAGGTATGATGTGCCTCCTTCAGCTATCTAGGAGAGCTTTTGGTTTGGAAGGTCAAATTGCTCTTTTGTCTGTTTTCAGAGTTATTGGACATTCAAACAGTGAAATGTATTAATTTCACTTTGCCAACGATTTTCTCCTCTCCATTGCCGAACATTCATATGGTCACAATAATTTCCAGGTTTGGTTATTTTAATTATTTGCATTTAAGAATGAAACCACTTAATCTGATGTGAGATATTGAATGAACATGCTAAGATCTGCTTCAATCATATGAATGACTGCTGCTTGCTATATGGTCATCCAGTTGCTCTCAGAAAAACTCCATGCTAAACTCTGGCTAAAATAGTGGTGGTTTCAATAGCCCAAAATACATTCAGGATTTGCCCTAAACTGTTTTAAGATATAATCTTGTATTTTTGCTGTCCCCTAACAGAGGTTAAAAATGTTGACTATGAATAGAGGATTATTTTATGAAGGTAAAGAAGAAAAGTCTGAGACAGTATTTTTTTTTCGCTTTTCTTCCCCCACCCTTTTCACATGTCCCTGAACATATCCCAAACAAACAGGCTGAAAAGAGTTTCTAAGTCCAGATTTTGAACATCCCAAGATTTAGGGAGGTTTCTCCTGCACTTTAAGTCTTCTATGTGGTAAATATGATTTTTTTTTTTTTCCCTCCAGAAGCAAATTTAAGTCTTAAATATTCTTTTTCCTATTTCTATTTTTTCTTTACCTTTGTATTTCAATAATGAATATTGATGAGATACTCTAAGTATACGCACTGTGTATTATAGACAAGATTTTGTGAATGAAGTTCTTTTCATGAAGAGCATGACACATCAGCTTTTCTTAAGCATGAGTGCCATCTGGGTTTTTTTGAAAAATCTCTTAATGTAAATCATTGCTGACTAAGAGTAACATGGCATGCAATTTTATCTGGCTTGTGGAAATAAAGACCTCAATTAAAAATTTTGTAGTGCACACATTTGTTCATCTTTATCATCAGAAGACTAGGGCAGTCTTTGTTTTTCATATATGTTATTCACAATGCCATGTTTGCGATAAAACAAGGTTTTGGGAATTACAGCAACTGAAAAACTTAGCACTTTTACACATTCACACACTTTTTTCAATCATTCCAAAATACTGTATTAGGTATTATTCTAATACAGCTAGAATGAGCTACTCATAAATTATCCACAATATTGCTCTGGACACATTTGCTTTTTTATACTAGTGCTAGTATTTTGCATCTTTCTTATTTAAATGTACATGAAAACACCAATCCCTATACATGTCTTTTTTTACACAAATTGCATCTTTTTATAAATATGCATATTTATACCTTTCAAATTTACTGTGAAAGATATTTTTATAGTCTATTTATATGGAAACAGTTGGTTAAACACATGAGATGATTGTGTGATATTTTATTAACAAAAAATTGGTCTCTTCCTAAAAAGTTTACATGATAAATTAAAGAAAATTTAAAAAACAGTAAATCAAAGGGAGAGAAGAATTTATGCAAAGACCAAAAATAAGGAGTAAAGTATTGCATTTGTTGGCTAAGTGGGATAATATAGTCTATTTCTATTTCTTAATAAAATAATATAACTTCAGGAATTATTGATGGTTGACATGAAGGTGAAATTGAGTTCATTATGTCAATGTTAATTGTGATATAAAATCAATGAAGTAGTAACCTAAAATATTATCCATGTATGCTACTTTAAATATGGTATAGCATCATATTAGTCTCTTTTTGTATAGATTTTTGTCATTTCAAGATCATTGTAATAAATTTAACTAGCACTTTTTCAACATAATAGATTCTTAGATTTTTAAGGCTGGAAGGAACAGTTATGGTCATTTAATTTTTCCTGCTGAATAACATGCTATAAAGTTTTATTTGGTAATGTCTGTATCAAACCCCAAACTTCTGCTTGATTTTCATTCTTAATACATATGTTCTAGTTTAATTGTGAAACAGAGACTTCAATTGACAGAGCTTCTATCACATCCTTAAAGCTATTCCTATAGCTCACTATATCCACTGAGGATTTCCCCCAGATTTCTCCCTACTATTACTCATACTTTGGCAGCAAGGTCCCTACTCTGTCAGAATTCAACTTTCCATGAGAGTGGATACAGAATTTAATAAATTAGGTTCTTTCAAAGAAAATAATAAATTGAGGTTGTTTAGTTTCTGCTGTGAGGAAGGCTTTGCAGATATTGAATAACTGCTGTAATTCTTTCAAACCATTTCATTTTTTCACTTATATCACTAAGCTGAGCAGCATGGAATTCATATCTTAAAGTCTGAGAGTCCTGAAAGTATCTAGGGAACATCACTGAGACATTTCTGAACGGAAATGAAAAAATACATGCAGAAATATGCTGGGGGGGGGGGAGGGGGGGGAAGTTTGGCCAAGTCAGCCACAATTTGTTAGTACATTTCACATCTTACCCTTTCTTTAGGGCAATTAACCTGGATGAAATACCTCTATTTAGTTTCATGGTTCTTTTTGGAAGGGATATATTGCATCAAAGGTGTTCTGTGATCTTAGCAAGTAGAAGATGGCCTGGTTGGACAGCCCAATCCATAAAGTAGAACAGAGTCATGAAAAGTCTAAGCATCTGTAACATCTATGTAGATATTTAATTTACATTTTGGGTTTTTTTCCAGGAAGCTGTAAAGCAGGGTTGAACTTCATGAATTTTTGCTTTACTAGTGATACTGTTAAGCAATACCAAAAAGCCTAATTTTGGGGCAACATGTCAATGGCATTTGCATTTTACTTGCAGGCATTGACTAAGGTCAAATTCTCATTAAAATCATAATATCAATAATTTAGTGGGAACTGGATGAGGTTCATTATGAACTAACATGAAATATTGAAACAATGTGCTATATGAATATATGGTTACAAAATGTCAAGTTCCATCAACTCTATATGCTTTGCTAATGTTTTATCTTAATTGCTGCTTGGAAATTGAGTGTTCATTCTGAATTAAGCATTATTTATGAATTCCCCCTTTTTTTTTTTAAATCATCTCTTTTCCCTAGCACTACATGAAACCATAGGAAACCAGGAAGCATAGTCTTCTGAGTGGAAGCATTAACCGCACATTGTTATTGGCTTCTTTAAATGCTGTGTTTGACAGAAGTAACTGAAAAATCATATATATTGACACCTAACTAAATGCATCATCAGTGGAATATAAATAATTACATCAAATTTTTAATACTTTTTAAAGTATGTGAGTCTTATGTCCTCTGTATGGCTTAATATTCTTAGTTTGCTGATTCAGTGATATTGAAGCACCCAAAGTAAAATTTTAATAAGCTACTGTCATATTTGCAATTCAGTTCAGGTCTGTAAGTCAGATCAAAGGTCACAAATCAGTTCAGATTTTGTATTCTCCCTTATTTTTTATTTCTGACTCCTTTTTAAAGCATTGCATATTTTTGCCTGAACTGTTTTTAGTCTTATAAATTATCAAATGCGTATGAGCAGAAGCTGTTTACAGCAATATATGTAGATGATAGAGATGTTTATTCCTACTTTTTTATAATTTAGTTAGGTATAGCCACACTGCTATTCCCTTATTCTTTCCTACTTCCTTTCTGAAAGAGCTAAGGATAATATACTTCTTAAAAAGTCTAGAACCAGAGAATGTGAAAGAGCAGGGGAATAGTTTAAGTTACATAGGGTCATTTGGAATACGATGCAAATACCATTACCGTTTCTTTATACTCAAGTTTTAAGAGGATTATTTTTTTGTATTTATTGACAATGGGTGACTACTTTACTTGTAGTTAGTAGTCCATTTAAAGCAAGTATTTATTCTTAAGACACAGATATTCTATACAAGTCAAAATTCAAATGCAATACTTTTTTTTCCTCTGAATATACAACATATATTTTTAGATTTCTCACTAGGAAATTGGTGTAAATTTTAGTAACAATGAAAGAAAAATAACTGAGCATCAAGAATCCATCTGGCAATGCCTGTGGCTACATGTTGGGTTTGTGTGGCAGGGTTTGTGTGGGAGGGGAGGGGGTACAGGGGTGGCTCCTGTGAGAAGCTGCTAGAAGCTTCCCCAGCTCCAGGTTGGACCCGCCTCTGGCCAAGGCTGAGCCCATCAGCAACGGCGGTAGCGCCTCTGTGATAGCATATTTAAGAAGGGGAAAGAGACTGCTGAAAAACCTGCAGTGGAGACAGGAGCAGGATGTGAGAGAAACAACCATGCAGACACCGAGGTCAGTGAAGAAGGAGAGGGAGGAGGTGTGCCGGAGCAGACATTCCCCTGCAGCCCGTGGTGAGACGGCAGGCTGTCCCCCTGCAGCCCATGGAGGTTAATGGTGGAGCAGAGATTCCCCTGCAGCCCATGGAGGACCCCACGCTGGAGCAGGTGGCTGGGCCCGGAGAAGGCCGTGACTCTGTGGGAGAGCCCACACTGGACCAGGTGGTGGAGGACTGCAGCCTTTGGGAAGGACTCGCGTTGGAGAAGCTCGTGGAGGACTGACCGCCGTGAGAGGGACCCCACACTGGAAGAGTGTGAGGAGTCCTCCCCCGAGGAGGAAGGAACAGCAGAAACAATGTGTGACAAACTGACCCCAAACCCCATTCCCGCCCCCCTGGGCTGCTGGTGGGGAGGAGGTAGAGGAATCGGGAGCAAAGCTGAGCCTGGGAAGAAGGGAGGGGTGGGGGAAAGTGTGTTTTTAAGATATGGTTCTAATTCTCATTATCCTACTCTGATGTGATTGGTAACAAATTAAATTTATTTCTTTTTTTTTCCCCAAGTCGAGTCTGGTTTTTGCCTGTGACCATAAGTGGTGAGTGATCCCTCCCTGCCCTTGCCTCGACCCACAAGCCTTTCATTATATTTTTTCCTCCCCATCCTGCCGGAGGGGGAGGAGTGAGCGAGCAGCTGCGTGGTGCTTTGTTGCCGGCTGGGCCTAAACCATGACAGGCTACTACAGGTTACATGATAAAATTTTGCATACACTGATGCTGTGTATTTTATATTGTAATACCTTCAATAACACACTGTATGGTTTTAAACCAATCAGAAAAGTGAGTCCTATATAAATGTTTTAATGTTTTAGAGATGGACAACCATTGCTTGAGAATTGTCATATGTTACTTCTAAAAATTTTAATCCTTTATGTTATATCTGAGAATTTTAAAAATTAGAAGTGGCTTCTTTTTATGTTAACATAGAGATTTGTTAAATTGGAAGGTGATCATTGCTATCTCCCTGAAATCCTATTCTTTCTTCTTAAATTCACTTTTGTATTATGAGTATAGATGGCACAGCCATTCTTCAGTGCCACTTACTGAAATAGAGTTCTTGCACATAAAGGAAGAGAGGCCATGTCTATCAGTTTTGGCCAGCCACAGAAGCTTTCAGACTTGATAGCAGATAAATTAAGGTCATGGTTTTATCTTAGCTTTGCCTAGGAAGCAAAAAAAAAGGGAACAGATTCATGTGATTATACCTATCTGAAATCAGTTAAACAGTACCTGAAAACCAAACAGAGTTCATTTTTGGCTTTTAATAGTGAAGACAATTAATACTGTGAAAGAAGCTGGTCTCTGTTTTATCTGTTCCTTTGTCACTAACCTAGGAAAATGCATTTGGTAAGGCATAGATAGCTGAGACAAAATTCCATTTCTGTAGGGAAAGCAAGGATCAACTAGGACCCTTTCAAAAAAAAAAAAAAAGGAGAAAACAGACTTTTGACTTACAAAATTATTGGAATAAATAAAACAAACTACATTGCAAAGTTAACAGCTAGAGCAATGACCACTGTTTCTTTTTTCCTATTTGATGTCAGTTCTTACTAGTTCTAAAAATAATGAACTGTGATTTAGTATTTGATGTGTTTATTCAGACTATTCTGTTATTTCTGTTTGGTGCTTTGCATAAGTGTTTTTACTTTAATCTCTGAGGTGTAAAGATTGTGTGGTGTTTCAGATGCCAGTAGGGGCTAAATGCCATTCTGGGAAAGATATGCTTTTGAACTGGCAAGGAGAACATAATTGGCACTGAGAGTAAGTAGGTTTTATGTCAAGGTTGTCAAACCTATTTTGCTGCCAGCTCTTGGCTAGAATTCTGCTTAACACCAGATGGCATTGTTTTTTAGATATTCTTGAATAGAGCAGATCATTAATTCCCCCCTGGATTTGCTCAGACACCTTATATGATGAATTTTCCTGCCCACATGCCTGTGCACTCTGTAGAAATCTGTGTTCTTTCTTCCTTTTTATTGTACAGAAATCATGATTCATTCTTAAAAAAAAAAATACTCTATATAAGCTGTGCAACATAACTATATGATCTTTATTTTTTGAAGTGAATGTTTTGTTTTTCAACATAAAATTATTTGCAGGCACAGTTGGCACTATTTAGACACCTAAAAGTGCACCTGATTACCTTGATTGTTCCTACAAATCAGGTAGAAAAGAGGTTTACTGATATAAAATATCCTTTTAGTTTTATGAATAGACAGTTATCTTGCAGTGTGAAAGAGCTGGCACACACTGGAAGGTTGATTTGAAGTCCCTTCAACTCAGGCCACCTGGGACCGATTCTCCAATGGTTCACACGTTGTACGTTTGCACATTGTGTGCTTGATACCAGATTGTACTAGCAAATTCCCAGGTTTAGGGTCCATGAAGAGGGGTCTTTGTTAGAAATAGTAGAAATCAGTTGCAATGTTTCCTTTGCCAAGAAAGCATGCAGTTCAAATTAATAAGAGGGCCCAGTGAGGTTGCCAAGGTAGGCACTGAATTACTTGTCACTGTTGGAGGAGTTTTAATGATTAAAAGCTGCTTTCTGTTTGCAAATTCTTAATGGAAATGTAGTAATGGAAATTACTCTGCCCTTCTGTTGTGGGGGTGGGGGAACCAACCAAAGAAACTGTTTCACTATATATATTAAAAACTAATTGTACCAAGATACCTTAATTTTCAGTCCAGTTCTATTAACAGTGTTATGTTTTAAAACACTTAAGGAAACCAGCTATTCCAGGGACAAAATTAGGAGAGTGGATAACGCTGGATTTGTATAGAGATCACTAACAGGCTTTTGAACAATGGTTTCTGTTAAATACCTGATGATTTCTGTTTGGAATCTCAAAAACTGTACCAAGGATGTTAGTCAACAGTCTTAAGAACACACTAATTTATGAACAGCTGTTTATTTAAAGTTTTTATCAAGTGAGATTTAGTGGCGAGAAAGAATCTGAGCATCTTGTGAAAGATAAAAGGTCTTGAAGAATTTTTTTTCTAGAATTAAAAACAAAATTTAGCAGCACCTGAGAGTTTGGCTATCCCAAGCAGACAGATTCTGTGAACAGCTCAGGATACCTCTAAGAGCATGCTCTGCTATAACAATAGTATCATCCTCTCAGTAAACAGAATATACTCTTTTTTCTTTTTTCTTTTTTTTTCTTTTTTCTTTTTTTTTTTTTTTGAGAATTGGAGAAAAGCTACTCCTTCATTCATTTTTCTCCTTTAGATTCTTGTGTTAGGTATGCAGCCACACTCTTCAGAAAGGTTTTTCCTGAGGTCCTCTTCAGGAATAAAGCTGTGATATTTTTCCCTAAGTTTCTTCCTGTAAATCTAGTCTTTCTGAGCTGTACATTCTAAAATACATTTAAAACATTGTATGTGGTGTCGTGTCTTTGGCAAGGTCAGTGTACATTGGAAAGAAAAATGTTAGAACTTTATCACTTTGAAATGCGTGATGCAGAGGGGGGAAAAATCAGTCTGCTCTGAAGCACGGGAGGAAGCTGGTACCAGTTCTGGAGTGTTGCCATATTGAGTTCCACTGTGATGGTTCCAGTTTAGGAGACAGATAAGTTCCCCACAGTTTTTGGACATCTCAGCATCTGTATTGATTACCTCACATTAAATTGGCAGCATGGGCAATTTTATTTGTGGTTCTATAGGCTGGTTTTAGTTTGGTCATATCATTAAAGTCACTGAAAATCTCCAGGGTTCTTTTCAGTATAGTTTCATAACTGAGGACACTTACATTTTAGTTTCAAATATCACGGTATTTTGACAGGCAACTGTAAGGAAATCATACCTGTGGGTATCTTCCTACTATCTAGCAAGGTTTATTATTTCAATACTCCTTCATCTTCATCCCATCCCATTTGTGCTTGATATACCAGAGAGGATCTTGTTGTTTGCACTGAATATAAATTCAGTGTCTATTATTCCTGGAGGAATTTTTGTTTGTCTAATAAATTCCTTATGGATGACATTAGGACATAAAAAAGTATTCTTTTTCTACTACTAAGCAAGGACTGGATTTACAATCAAATACCTTTTGATTTCTGACTGTGTAGAATCATCTTGCATTTGAATTTTACTAATTAAAAGCAAACAAACAAAAATCTGACGCTCCTAAAGGACTTACAAAAGTTTTCTTTGAGGAAAAAAATCCATTTGCTGAAGCAGAATAATCATGTGCATACATTTAAATTCTAAATGAAAAATTATATCATAGCATTTCTTGTGCACATCCATTTCAATCTCTCTAATAGTGTTACCAGCTGAAATAGCCAACTGTCATCCCAGTATCTCCAGCTACTCACTTATGAGCCCTTTTGCACACAGATACACAGAATGTCTCACACAAATTAGTAATTTTAACATTTCCAAAGCTACCAGCCTTATTCATTCTTTCATGAGACTGTAGTTTAGAAAATGTTGCTGTTGACATATTTTTATCAGACAAAAGCATAATGATCCAAAAAGAGCAGATAGTTTTACCATGATAAATTTCTTTTAATCTCATTTAAGTTGACAGTCCTTTGAAATATGAAAACAAATAGAAATTTGGAAAATACTGTCACAAGTTTAGAAAGTTTCTAAGATTTTTGTGGACAATTCATGGTACCAGTTTTGTTATGCCAGACTGCCAGCCAGAAGCATTAGCACTGTTCATAAAAGCTTCACATCTGGGGTCTCGTTCGATGTCCTAGCAATGCAGCTGAAGGGAGGACAGTGGAAATGGTAGGGCTGTTGCTAAAAAGCCAGCCCTCTTTAACTGTCTGCGAGAGTAAAGGATCCAAAATGTCTTATTTATTATTGACTTCTGCAGAATGTCTCCTTATTATATCCTTTTGGGCAGATGGAGCTGATGTTTTGCCTTTCCCTGTCACTGTGCATCTGCACCATTACTAGCTTGTCTTTAGCATTCACCCTTAGATTCATCTTCTAAGATTGCTGGTCCAGAACAACAGTCTACGATTATGCTACCAAACTCTGCGGTAAAGTTAATGTAATGCCTACTATATTTTTTTGAAAGAACTTTCCTTGAAATAACTATATTAATTTATCTAACAGAATCAGCTGTTGAGACAATGTGAATATTAATGCTATTATGGGAATACAAGAATGTAAAGAAGGAAGGAAAAATTTTAAGATGAAAGAATAACGAAAGTAAGCACTGAGACCAAGACGCCATTAAGACATGAGATCACCAATGCTTTTAAAGAGTTGCAGTTTCCTTGTCTTTGAATACTTCGGTCCTTATTAATATATTATTTCAGACTCCCCTGCTAAGTCATTCCTTTTTCCTAGACATGAAATATATTTGATTTTTATGAACTCTGCTGTGGAAAAACGTACTCTTTCTTGTGCTAGGAAGTCAGCCTTTATTTTGTTAACATTGGCTAATCTCAGCTAACAGTCTAACAGTGTAACTAACAGGCTAACTTATACTCAGAAGAAACATTATATTTACTCTGTTGTAATGAAATACCGAATTTTTTTAAAAAGTATAATTATTATTTTTATCTTTATTTTATGTGAAACATGTTAAAGAACAGATTTAATAAACCAGTCATTCTGAATAAAACTTTCATATTCTTAATGCTGTTAATAAATGATACAGAATATCAAAGAGATTTGGTAATGCATCGGTTTAATGTATTCTTATAATGGAAGCTCTTATTCACTAGCATTATTTTTGTAGCAGGTCTTGTTCCTTCAATAGCTGTCCTTTAAACATGAAAGGTTCCTGCAGTGTATTGCCTTAGGATATGATTTTCTAGTTTTATAAATAAATGATATCCAGTCTAAAGTGATGGAGTATTGGGCAAATGGAGGGAAATGCTTATGGAACACTGTCAAATTAAAATGGCAGTAGATAAAATCTGCATTGGTACAGGATTGATTTAAAATACAATACAACTGTTCATGATTTAAAAATGAAATTTGAAATTGAGAACTTTGGATATTAAAACTGTGTCCTGGTTTTGGCTGGGACAGAGTTAATTCTCTTCCTAGTAGCTGGTATAGTTCTGTGTTTTGGATTTAGGATGAGAATAATGTTGATAACATACTGATGGTTTAGCTGTTGCTAAGCAGTGTTTACACTAAGTCAAGGACTTCTCATCTTCTCATGCCAACCCACCAGTGAGTAGGCTGGGGTGCACAAGAAACTGAGAGGAGACACAGCCAGGACAGCTGACCCAAACTGGCCAAAGGGATATTCTATACCATATGATGTCATGCTCAGTATATAAAATAGGGGGAAAGCTGGACAGGGGCCGCTGCTCTGGAACTGACAGGGCATCAGTTGGCAGGTGGTGAGCAATTGCATTGTGCATCACTTGTTTTGTATATTCTAATTTTTATCATCATTATTATTATTATTTTCCCTTCCTTTTCTGTCTTATTAAATTGTCTTTATCTCAACCCATGAATTTTACTTTTTTTTCTGATTGTCTCCCCCACACCACTGAGCAGGGGGGAGTGAGCAAATGGCTGTGTGGTGTTTAGCTGCCTGCAGCATTAAACCACGACAAACTGTTTATTATTTTATCCAGTTATATGTTTTTCAGTATTTTCCTTATCTTTTTTACAGCTACCTTTCATAGATTCCCAGTAATGCAGAATGAAGTCATTCAAAATTCACTCTTACAAGGTTAAGTTGTGTTAGACATTATGCCTTGGTTGCTGCAGCATTTGTGACATTAGACACCAGCATTTTTTTCCACATCATTCAGTATTATATTAAGGATTCTTATTTTTGGTGTGTCTTCATTCAAGCTTCTTAATCAGATGGGTGCCTGGTACCTCATAACTTACATCCAGACAACTGAGGCTAAATTCAAAGTGTATGTACTCCATTGTAACAGTTTCCAGGAATTCTTCTACCATTTCAAAACAGATTTTAATGTAACTACAAAGTTGAACTGGGACTGAGAGGACTCAAAGTTTTTCTATATTAGTGTTTTAGTTTGGATCAGATATGTGTTTTTGAAACAGTCCTCCTAATTGTCTCTGCTTATTGTTCTTTGGTGATGAGAACCACAGTCTGAGTGCATGAACTGGATTCCTCTTCAATGAAACTAAACTGGAAAATGTGCTCCCAGAGCACACCTAATGCAGTCCAGCCACAAATGGGCATTCAGACTATGGGACCTCATCAGAGACAGTCTAAAGATTTAAGAAAAAAACACACCCCACCCCTCCAAAACCCCAAGAAAAACCTGAAATGGCATCCAACTATCAGATTCTCAACAGCAGCTCTCTTGCTTTATTGATCTGCTTATTTTGATTTGCATCATTTGCTAAAGCAGACACAGGGTAGTGTCCTTTTGTTTACATCATACAAGATTCAGGATTATATCACATTTTATTGAATACTGACCTTTTCTATACAGCTAGTTCAAGACTTGCCATTGTACAAGTTTGCAAAACAGAGGAAGAATGCTGCAGGAGGGTTCTGCTTTATTGGATGGCCTGCTCAAAGAGGATTAAAGCACCACAAATTACACTTATTTAAGTTCACACTTAAATATTTTCACCCTCTCAAGACTGCAGACAAGATAGGTCAGTGGAGAAACCTGGCCACATAATCCAAAGAAAAGGCTTAGGGTGATTTTTTTGGGGTGTATCAAGCACTTCCATACAGCTTGGTCTAGGCTAATCTGAGCCAAAACATCTCCACCTGTACAAATTCACGGCAGTTTCTGCAACTGAGCTCATTATTTGTCAAACTCAAGAAAGTGAGATATAACAATTTAGACAATCTACAGAGTAAGTGGATAGCAACAATTACTCTAAAATGGTATATTCTTTAAGTTTCTTATAATTTGATAATATCTAAACAGTATCATATATACCATAAGAGTTAAAATAATGATGTAGTAAAATGAGGAATGTACTAGTTTTCTCAGTCTTTATTATCTATCTCGTGGAGAATCATGAAAAGATATAAAAGTCAGATCCAGTCAGAGTGAAGGTCCATTTGGATACAAAGCTTTGCATCCCTTCTCAGACAAGTTGCTGAAAGCATTCCTTGGGAAGAATATAAGAAAAAGCAAGAATACATACATTACTGAATTAAAAAGAAAAAAAAAAAGAAAAAGTGATGATGACTGGGCTCATTTAAATGGTTAAATAAGTCCCACTTCCTAACAAAACCAAAAGCTAATAATGAGATTTGCACACCAGCTTAAATGATAACAAAACAAATCACTAGGAACAGCTGCCTTATAGCCTGAAAACCTGCAATTGGGACTCTTCTCTGGGATATCAGAGATCCAGATTTAAATTGCTTTCCTGAGTAGTTAAAAGTATATTTGTAATGCAGTTTCTATTTCCACTAAAGGACCCACAGAGTTGCGCATTTTTGGGGTGTACAGTGTTTTAGTAACACAAATTTTGAACTTAAATGTGAAAACTGTGGGCTTGAAGGCAAATATATGCCCCCATGCTGCAGAAGGATAAATAGCCTTTAATTCTTATACAAAAAGCAGGAAATGTAGAAAACTGAAATTTTCAATCATAAAAATTCTGGTTGAGATACCAAAAAAATAAGACTAAATAATATCGGCCACATACTAGCTACAAATATACAGCTAAGCAACCAAGAACAAGTGGTTTCCCTGACACTACAGGATGGCTTTGGGATAAAATAGGCAAGGAAAAAAACGTCAGTAAATCTCCAGCAAACTAGTAGGAAGTTAAAAAGCATCCTTTCTTACGAGTTAAGTAACTACTTGTTTACTACGTATTGGCATGTCTGAAGATTGCTCTAATAACCTGCTCATTCTTTGCTTTTCAAAAGAACTATATTTTCCCTTTATAGATAGAAAAATATAAACTTCTTTTTCACCAATATTTATTCTTTTTGTGAAGAACATAGTAAGCAAGGTATGTGTTATGTCTAATAAGAAGACACTATGCTTCTGGTATCACTATTCCAAGGAATTAAACATGGCTGCAATTAACAATATTAAGTGAGAATGGGAAGTCAAACTACTAGGAAAAAAAATCCACTCTTTTTGAAATTAATAAAATATTCAAGAAATAAAATTAGGGCTTTAGGGTGACTGTATAGAGCCATAGGTGTCCCATAACTGTGTTCTATGTAAATGTAGACATGAGCGGTCTTTTAAAGGAGAATAACACTAAGCAGTGAAAGCAGAAACATGACCGTTTTAATTTAATAGTAGAGACATAAGCAATGAACTAGGATGATACATTGAGGTCTCCTTACAGGTCTTGAGAGAGTCTGTGTAGATATACTGACAGGAAACAGTAAGTTAACGACATATCCGTATATCTCTGTCAGTTACTGTGGTTCTTTCTATGCACGTTTACCATTGGTCTATATACAGTTTCTATACTTGTTTCTATAGTGCAGCTTTAAAAATGATACATCTTACATAACAAGATTTCCACTTTTTTTTTTTTTTATGAAGAACCTGAAGTACCATAGACCATGTCTTCACTTTCACTTCAGAAACTAAAATTTACCTGTTTGCCCATCTCATTTAATTTAAACCAAGGTTGATTAGGAAGTGGGAGGAGGATGAATACCAAAGGAATCCCTTCTCCCTCATCTCTCAAGGCTTTCAGCAACTTTCCAGTTTGTCCAGTTTTAAATAACCTCTTAATTTTCATTTGTCACTCTTTTCCTCTTGAAAGGTCCTAACCTGATCACCATAATATTTGACAACCTCAAAACTGTTTATACAGAAATTTCCTCTGAGAAGATTATTGTCTCTTCTTGCCAAATATTTCAATAAAGTTATTCTGTTACGCAGCTTTACAAATCAGCATGGCATTTTATTTTTTCTGCTACCTTTATTCTTCAGACTTTTATTAAGTTTGTGTTCACATTTTAGCTGTCTTCTCAGTGTGGATTTGTATTTCTCTGTCTTCTGACAGATAACTTGAATTAGTTGGGACTAACTCTTTAGATGCTAATTAACCACCTGTCTTGATGATAACATGGTCATCAGTTCTTTATTTGCCTGTATTCATAGATCCATCATACTATAGTCTTCTATTTTCTTCTTACATTTTCTTTTTTTATTTTATAGAGTTTGCACTCTAGGCAAAATACAGATTAATATGTATAAAATCAACCTGCCATCACCAAAAAAACTGTAACATCACATTACTCTGATCATAAAACAACAGTAAAGTCTAAAAGCCTATACCTCACGCAACTGGGTATGTTCATATGGGAAAAGTCAAAAATTCACTTTAGAAATAAGAAAGATACCATGTGTATAAAGATTGTCTATCTGGAGTATTATTGGAAAATTTTGAATTATAATAGGTGTAAATACGGTACAAGCCACTTGATGGATCATTGGTGATATAAAAGAAAGAAGTAATGGCAATTATTCATGCTATGTACAAACAAAAGAGAAAAAGCTTAACTGAATATTTCACGTGAACCTACAGAGAAGCATATTTGCAAATGTGAATAGACTGAAAGCAAAAGTTGACAGCCTTTCAAATACCGATGACTAGTATAAATTCTTTTGTATATTTCTTGGAGTTTCCTTGGTCTATGCGGAAAAGTGAGCCATTGGAATAAAAGGAAATCATTTTGCAAACAGGTACACCTGAGGATGGACAAAGAATAAATGATGGGTTGAAATTATCTTGTTGGTATATACCTCAAGAATCTCATAAGAATTACGTTAAACACTTACAGAAGTACCTCTTGGTGTGATATCAACATAGAGGAGACATGCATTTTTGAACACAATTACTATTAACTATCCAAAACATGTAAGCCAAAAAGATAAATCATATCATTCTACTTGTGTTTTTGCCACTGCACTGAATTAATTCACTTTGGCTAATGTTTACTCTCTTTACATGTAATTTGTTATTTTCAGTTTGAGTCATGAGACTGAGATATTACTAACTTTTTAGATTCCAGTCTATTATTCCCATTTTCCATTTGTTTTTGCTTTTCCAGTTATTATGAATGTCTGTTGAATTAGTGAAAGAAGGTATTTAGAATCTAATATCACATCAAAAGTTTCTTTTTTTAAATGCACTTTGATTGTTGCTATTTCTGCTTTGTTCTTGTTCTCATTACCTAGAAAATAATTAACTTATTCTAATTATTTTTATATTTCCCTGATACTTTCCCAAATGGATAAGCAGCAAAATATAAATGTCATGCTGTTTACCCACTACTACAACATAATAAACCCACTTACAGTCCTCTCAAAAGCCAGTGATTTTACCATTTGTGACAGTAATTTTGTTAGTCATTGACTGCTAATTTAATCTTAGTATTTCAGTGTGAGATGGTAGACTACAGACAACTGAGGAGTAATTTCTGGTTCTAAATTATTTTTAGAGCTATTATTGAGCTGTCCAGCACTTCAAGTAATATTTATGTAATCAACTATGAAGCAAATTCCAGTGCTTATTCCCAGATCCTGTTTTAATGACAGACTTCGAAGGTTGTTTATGTAGCCTAGAAGAAGTGCTAGGAGAGGACAATATTTTTCCTGACAAAGTATGTGCATTTACACACTAATAGTTCTGCAAAGACTCATATATAACAAGAATTCAGAAAGTCAGTACAGTGGACTTTGCATGTCACTAAGAAATGCAATCATTCTTTAGGAAAGCTTAGGTTTTAAAGAGCTAATTTCTCTTTTCTTTTGGAATCTTTCAATTTTTTTTTCCATCTCCAGAAAATATATTTTTTTCACAAATGTTAAGTCATCTTGGAATGTCTAGAAATAGTAGTAATAACTACTGGCAATTGAATATTAAAAAAAAAAATTCACAATATTTATTTAACAAAGACTGAATTTATTCATATTTAGAAAGGAAATTAATATATGCTGATTAGGTGATACATGGTTATACACCTCAAACTCATTTGAAGACAATTTACATAAAGAAAAATAAAGGAGGAAAAACAGTTTGAGTCTGTAGTAGTATTTGTAGGTAACATTAAGTAATGCCTGATACATATTCCCATAAGTTTTGAAAGAGTCTTTCAGCTCTAAAAAGTGCCAACTAAACAAAACAAAACAAAACAAAACAAAACAAAACAAAACAAAAACCCCAAACCAAAGAACAGAGGAAAAATCCTACATAGTTCAAGAAAAGATATCAGCACAGTTTACTTTGGCAAGGAACAGGACTATGTGTTTTCTAGGTGATAAATAAATCATGTTATTTGTTCAGCTACAGAATTAGTGACCAGCTGACTTTGCTTAAGCTTTGAATACAAGAGGTCACTGAAAGTATTACCCTAACTGCACATAACAGCTTGAGGCATGGAAAGGTAAGATTTTTAAAGACATGCCTGGGACAAAGGTGAAAATGAAATTTGAAAAGTTAGCGTCTCAACTCCCATTTCATCAATATGAGAAGAAACTGGTTTCTACGCTGCTTATAAAGTGATAAAGGATAAAACTGGATTTGCACGCAGAGAATTCAGCATGACTGTATGTCCTCTCATGCCCGAATACTCTTGCGTTGGCATTCTGCCATGGGAATGAACTACAGCTTAATATTCAAACAACGTTTGACCTATGCTCTTAGCCTGCCTTTTTCAGTGGTATGCAGTAGCTGTGCCTTAAACATACCAATGGCTTAAAAAATAGTTACAATTTTTGGTTTTAATATGTCCACTGGAATGCAATCTAATGGAGGTTTAATGCATTTTGGTATTGAAGTCAGTAGACTATTACTGTCTCTTAACTTTAGAAAGGATGTCAGGCACTTTCCAGTACCTTGTCCAGTGCTTCTAAGCATCTTTCTTTGTAAAGTTCACTCTTTTTTCAGAAATGGGTCCTTTTCTCCATTGCAAGTTGATATCAGTGTCGCATTTTTATCTGGAGTTGTTATTTCAGTCCTGACACAGCGTTTACCTTATTCTTCCTCTTAACCTTGATTTTAGGCATTTTAAGAAGTCCTGAACAATTTGAAGTTGCTTCCAATCCAGAGTGAGGGTTGCATACTGTAAAGTACTAGATGGGTTCATCAGTTGATTTCAGATAAAATTAGAATGCTTAAAATGTCCAATTAAACATATTTACTATTAACACAAATACTCCTGTGCCACTCACAGTACAATTTTTTTTTTATCTTCTTGCAATAATGATTTCTTAGTCTCTATAAGTGAAGTGAACTTCACAGGACACCAAGTTTTGTCATTATTTTCATGAAGTTGTCTATCCTGTTTTAGAACATGTTTTTAGGACAATGTCGCTGACCAATAATAATATTTTAAATGATTGTATAGTAATATAAAACATATAGCAATGTCTATGCTGTAATGATTATAACTTCTGTTTACATTCTATTTATCAAAAAGTACATCTGAGCATATGTTGTTGGGAGTTTTAAACCTTTTATAGTACATTTGTTCTGATTATCCTAGGTTTTGCAACAGACTATAAATTTGCTTCGTATCTTTTTTCATGGGAACACGTTACAATTTAATAGGAAAATCTCATGCAAAATGAAATGCATAAGCATCGTGTACTGTAGCAAGGAGTCATAACTGTTGAATCAAAGTGAGTTTTCAGCAGAATCCTCAAATGTCTTCTACTTCAAAAACAAATTTAATTTCCTAACCCCAGCTGTTTTATTTCTAGAGCTGTTCATAAAGTGCTTGCAAGACTTTACTTTTTTTTTTTGTAATAGAAAAATAAGTATTGTTCACTTTAGAGACAGAAGAACTCTGAAGCTTTGTTGATGTCTCTTCCCCCAAAAAATTCCTCTCCAGGTGAAGACAAATCACAGAAAACTGCAAGATAAAAATTTCAGAAGTTACAGCACATGAAAATAGATAATCTCAATCCATAACTGTTATGCAGTCTTAACTGTAGTGATCCCTGCCATGTCTATACATTTGACTTTCTGAATGGTAAAACACAAAAAATTATGAAATGGAATTTTCATAACACATTTCAAATAGTTCACATACAGTGTATTACAGACTTCTAAAAAGTACTTTTTCATATAGAGTATTTCTACTTTTTTTATAATACTTGAATGTAGGCATCTCATTTGAGCTCTTGTCTGACAGAAACAGTCAGAATAGAAGAGGGAGCAGAAGTAGCTGGAGGGTAGCCAATAGGGAAAAGGAAAGAAAGTATGCAATTCCATAAAATGTCATATAAAGATAGAGATGGCTAGACACAAAGAGATAATGCAGGCACAAAAGTAGCCATTACTTAGAAATATTCCCACTTTCCTGTATTCCTTGTTTTTCTCTCATATATTTTTCTTTGCCATCCCTCACTCAACTTCCACGTCTATTGCTGTATTCTCTGCTGCTGTGTCACATCCATACTTTTCCCTTACTTTATCCTGCTGTCTCTCCTTACTCCTCTCTTATTTTCTCCTGAACTCATCAACTACTTCACCATTTTAGCTGAGGTTTCAAGAGATATTCTTTTCACTCTTGAGATTACCTCAGAATCCACTACCACTGTACTCCACAGCTTTGCTATCAAACCTTGTTGGTTCATGTCTTGCAAAGGGACTGTATTCCATTTGCTTTCTAAAATTCTAGATGTTGGATGCTGGAAACAGTGAAATCAAATAGTTTTGAAATCCACCTTTTAACCTGGACTTCTTATTTCTGTCTTTTCTTAGCTATGTGATACTTTCTTGGTAAAAAAATAGAATACTTAGCATATACAATAATCTGAATACCAGAAATTAAACATTTACCTCATATAAAGTAGGGGATCCTGATGGACACATGGGGGTCCCGGTGGACACCAAGTTGAACATAAGCCAACAATGCGCCCTCACAAAAAAAAGGCTAAGGTTTTCCTGGGCTACATTAGGAGGAGTCTTGCCAATAGGTCAAGGGAGATGATCCTTCCTCTCTGTTCAGCACTGGTGAGACATATCTGGAGTGCTGGGTCTAGTTCTGGACTCCCCAGTACAAGAGAGATGTGGAGATACTGGAGAGAGTACAGCAAAGGGTGACAAAGATGATTAAGGGACTGGAGCATCTCTCATATGAGGAAAGGCTGAGAGAGCTGGGACTGTTCAACTTGGAGAAAAGAAGGCTCAGGGGGATCTTATCAATGTATATAAATACCTGAAGGGAAGGTGCAAAGAAGATAGAGCCAGGCTCTTTTCAGTGGTGCCCAGTGACAGGACAAGAGGCAACAGGCACAAACTGAAACACAGGAGGTTCCGTCTGAACATCAGGAAACAGCTTTTCATTGTGAGGGCGACTGAGCACTGGCACAGGTTGCCCAGGGAAGTTATGGATTCTCCATCCTTGGAGATACTCAAAAGCCATCTGGACACAGCCCTGGGCAACCTGCTTTAGGTGGCCCTGCTTGAACTAGGGGGGTTGGACCAGATGACCTCCAGGGTTCCCTTCCACCCTTAATCATTCTGTAAATCTGTGATACAGCAGAGGGTGAAAAAAAAACCCAACTCAGCATTTTTGATTGCAGATCATATGCAGTCAGAGTAGTGCATCATTACAAATACAGATTTTCCTGTTATTTCCTCTATGTGCGTAATATCTAGATTATGCACATCTATGCAATAATCTATGATTATTGCAAGCAATTATACTAGAAACTAAGTCACCATTTGAAGATAAGGGAAGAGGTTAGATGTGTGAAGATGAAAGCTAGTGATACAAAGAAGACAGCATTATGTAGCATGAAGCATAGTTCTGTATCTACTTAGCAGCATAGCTTGTTATAGGTTTAGCATTGAAAACACAAAGATTTGTTGTTCCTCCTGACTACCGTATGGGTATATAGCCTATTTCAAGGTCTCTGTTTCGATATTCATTGTGTGAATGGGGTGGGATCCTGCTCTTTGAGAATTTTTTTTTCTCCCATGACCCATAGGTCATGGTTTTCATACTCATCAGACAATGGAGGTCACAAGAATCAGAATTTTTTTACAAGTGAGGCATCAACTTTCCTCAGAAGTGCATACAGAACCAATCGCTTGTTCTGCAGCTGGGAGCATGAGGGACTGAGCTATCTAAGGTAGTGGGCCATTCAAGGAGTCACTTGCCAAGGAATTCTTGGACAGATCGAACATCTTGCAAAAAAAAGTTCTCATGGATCATTTTGATACTAATGAATTTGTTGGTGGAGGTCTTGTCAGAAAATTTTCAACAAATTTTAATTCCTATAGGCATTGGGATTATGTTGTTGATATATATAGGGTTTTTTATAGCTTGGGTGGAACCTAAGACATGAGCTTGGACCCAAGAGAGACCAAGTAATCAAATTCAAAACAAAAAAATACTTCAGAAAATGTATTTCATATTAGTTTGGAATAAAGAAAATGAATTAAAAATAATAATTAGCACTCCATTAATGACTATAAAACATATCATTCCTATAAATGTAACATAAGGAAAAGTATCTTTATAATGAGAATTTTAAATTGCTGTAAAAACACTGTAAAAATGTAAAGATGCTAATAAAAAATAATAATTGCACAGCCTATTAAAGATTCTTTTTTCCAGACTTCAGATCATAAGAGCAGGGGTCTCATTGCAGCCTCAGTGGTGAACATGAACATCAGCATTAACAAGTTTATTATTAACTAATCACTGATACAAGTTGTGCTATTACAAATATGACACATAGATGGACTTAACTTGTTACAAAGTAGATTATTCTAGGCTTTGGTCTATTTTTGTAATCTAATTAGACTATTAAAAATTGTAATTAGATGATGTTTCCTTCTTTGTTTTTATTTAGCAATCTGAATCTGTCTGACCTTCTTTTATGTCCAGGTCTTACTCTGAGCGTGAAAACTTTTCTCCTTTTACAGCATTTCACCTGGGACAATCTGGGACAAGGGACAATTTCCCTTGATTTTTCTTCCCTTGACATTTCTCCCTGTAACTTACCAAACTTTCTAAGTCTGCTGAAAGGCCTTCAAGAGTTTTTTGTTTGTTTAGTATTATTGCACCTCCTCTAGCATTCTCTGTATCTATTTCCTATTTTTTCTGTAGGGTATGAGTAGTCTTCTCTGGTGGGTTGACCCTGGCTGACTGCCAGGTGCCCACCAAGCCGCTCTGTCACTCCCCTTCCTCAACAGAACAGGGGGAGAAAATATGACAAAAAGCTTGTGGATTGAGATAAGGACAGGGAGATCACTTACCAGTTACCATCATGGGCAAAATAGACTCAACTTAAGGAAATTCGTTTAATTTATTGTCAATTAATAACAGAGTAGGATAGTGAGAAATACAAACAAAACTAAAACCACCTTCCCCCCCCCCCCCCCTCCTTCTTCCCAGGCTCAACTTCACTCCCAACTCTTCTACTTTCTCCCCCCAAGCAGTGCAGGGGGATGGGGAAGGGGGATTGCAGTCAGGTCATAACAATTCGTCTCTACCACTCCTTCCTCCTCACGCTCTTTCCCTGCTCCATTGTGGGGTCCCACTCATGGGACACAATCCTTTACGAACTTCTCCTTCATGGATCCTTCCCATAGGCTGCAGTTCCTCACAAACTGCTCCAGTATGGTTCCTTTCCATGGGGTGCAGTACTTCAGAAACAGACTGCTCCAGCATGAGTCCCCCACAGGGCCACAGGTCCCGCCAGGAGCCTGCTCCAGCGTAGGCTCTCCATGGGGTCACAGCTTCCTTCAGAGCACATCCACCTGCTCCAGGGTCGAATCCTCCATGGGCTGCAGGGTAGATATCTGCTCCACCATGGACCTCCATGGGCTGCAGGGGGACAGCCTGCCTCACCATGGTCTTCACCACGGGCTGCAGGGGAATCTCTGCTCTGGTGCCTGGAGCACCTCCTCCCCCTCCTTCTTCACTGACCTTGTTTCTCTCACTCCTCTCTGCCAGCTGCTACTGTGCAGCAGTTTTTACCTCTTCTTAAATATGTTATCACAGAGGCATTACCAACATCACTGATGGGCTCAGCTTGGCCAGTGGCGGGTTCATCTTGGAGCTGGCTGAAACTGGTTCTGTCTGACTTGGAGGCAGTTCCTGGTGTCTTCTGACAGATGCCACCCCTGCTCAGGACAGCATCTAGCATAATGTTTTGATCGATAATAAGAACTCATAGGTGTTGTTAGAAGATTTCAACAGGAATATTTATAAATACAGTATGACCCTCATTGATTATTCTCAGTGGAAGGAGGCTTGATAAAATGTGTTTATTATCTTTGTGATATTATGCCATTATCTTACCCAGAAAGCTCTGCAAAATTGATGGTGAGAGGTGAATAAATGCAAGATTTATATTGGATAGATGAACTATATATGTTAGATTCATATGTAGAGTTTCTGACTGAATGTAGCTGCTGTTTGCTTGTGGTGCTCACTTCTCTGAATTTTTGACTACATATGGAGATGAGCTACACTGGTTAACACAGTGTTAAGAACATTCTCAACTGTAGCTTAAATAGTTCTGTGAGGATAAATAGTACCTGGAAGATGTCCAAATTTAGAGCAGTAGCTGGTAATTTTCTTACTTATAATTGAAGGTATGAGAATTATAAAAGGGAAAAATGTTTGCAAACATATCTTTGAATTTTATAATGAATTTTGCTCTCTATGCACACTATTACTTACCATATGTGAAAAATACCAGGAGAATAAAAAGCTGTTTCTTTTGCCCCATTTACTCCTGAAATGAGGTTCTCAAGTTCGGTACCCTCTATATGCAAAAAAAATAGATCTTTTTTTCTGGCTTTGTGTAGAGCATAGTGAAAAGCTATAATGGGAGAAAGCAAAGAAAAAAAAAATACTCTTTTACTTGGATCCTGTGACCACAACTTCTGTAGCTGAATTTTTCCAACTGTATTTTCAGAGTAAGTTTTCAAACACTGTTGCTTACTATGTGTCTAAGATGTAGTGCAACCTGGCTATGGTTTTACCTGCAGCCTCTAATTGATATGTTAATAAAAATGAAAATAATAAATGATTTGTGATAAGTCAGTCTGGATTCTACAACATTAATAGCTTGTGAATATTCAAAGAATAGTTTCCATAATCTAGGGCATTATTTTGGTTTGGATTTTTCTGGGTTATGTTAGTATCTTTTCTTTCTTTTTCTTTCTTTTTTTCTTTCTTTCTTTCTTTTAGAAAATATATACATTTTATTTCAAAGAGCAAAGATGTTACTTGCAAGTAATTCACACACTTTGGGGTAATAAATTAGTGACCACACTTACTCTGGGGATTTTTTTTTTTTTTAAATCTTTCTAAAATACACTTATTTTGTGCTTAACTATATTTTCAGGCATTTAAGTATTCTGATATTTGGCAAAGATTGACACTTTGTAAATTTATTTTCTTAACACTAAGTCTTTGACTCTACATGATTTTTCTAGAATTGTTTAATTGTATTTATATTTTGAAAAAGTCAATTATGTGATGTGATGAAAGGCTAGCAAACTGTCTGCAGCTTACAGCCTTTAGAATTTTAATAACCTGGTCTTTTGCCAGTCCTTATTAAGTAGTGAAAAATACTGACAGGAAAAGATGGTAATACTTTAGAGGAGTGATAAGTTCATAGTTTTATAGTTTCTTATGAATGGCTTGTTTATAATATATCTTTGTTCATGTTTCAAGCATAGAAAGTAGGTAGACAAGTAATTTTTGGACTCCAGGACAGAGAATAAAGGTGTGAATATGAAGCAGCAACTGAATCTACTTTGAAACTAGCTTTACCATTCAACTTAGTGTTCTTCATGCTTCATTGGCGTTTAACAAGAACAGACTGTCAAAATATTGTGTGTGATGTGGTAGCTCAGACTCTTGGCCTGGTGAGTTTTTGCAATGGTGAAAACATTGCTCTCAAAAAATGATGTTACATGTATCAGAGATTCTTTCTTTGCTTGTTCGTAGGAGTAGGAATTCCCATAATAGCCAAGCAATTTTTTGAAATATTAGAAATATAAGGGGAAAAGAGAAGCAGACTTTTACAAAGTAGAAAGCCAGACCATTATTTGATGTGGTACCATTAGTGTAGTTCCACTGATTTTATTTGGGCAACTCTTAATTTCTGCCACTAAGCATCTGAAGCACCTGAGTTGCTGCTATAAGCACTTTCTCAATCATATATGTACAAATTATTTGCATAGCCTTAAAACTCATCTTAAGGGCAGAACAGTGGAAACATATTAGTTGTCTGGATTTACAGCTTCAGTGTGGGGTTTTTTGTTGTTTGGTTTTGTTTGTTTTTTCTAAAATAAAGATATTTCATATTTTTTAGTCCTCTGAAATTCATAATCTCTTTTGTCTTACTATGCATTCAGTGTTATCTCATAATTTTGAAACATTTCTGTTCTCTAAATGCTGCTTCTAGTTATTCAGTCATTGGGTGCAGACTTTTTGATTAAGCTTGAGAATACTTGAGGATTAAGCTTGAGGATATCAGCTGTTATATTTGTTTTGTAAATTGAAAATATCCTTTACTCAGTATTAAAAGTGCCACGTAAACCTGACTAAATTCTAACATGCTTGATAGTTAAAATTCAGAAGACCAGAGGGGCCACTTTCAAGTTGCTTCAGGAGTACACTAAGATTGATTATCAATGAAAGAAAAACTCAGGTAGTTCAAAAATATTCAAGAATGGTTTTTCTTTAAGAATATGCACAAATTTTAGTATTTAATTCAGTGGAATTATTGGAAATAAGCTTGCTTGTGGCATGCATTTTATTTTCAAGCCACTCTTACATTCACTGTGTTTTGTGCCATTGCCATACTTCTATTCTCCTTCTAGCAGATACACTAGATACATAGATTGTACTTCTACAAGGATATTATTAACTTAGAAAACTGATTAATTAGGTGACTTCCGAGACCATATAAGAGTTTATGTTTGTGTCCTGGTTTTGGCTGGGATAGAGTTAACTCTCTTCTTAGTAGCTGGTACAGTGCTGTGTTTTGGATTTAGTGTGAGAATGATGTTGATAACACTCTGATGCTTAGTTGTTGCTAAGTAGCGCTTATCTTAAGCCAAGGACTTTTCAGTTTCCCATGCTCTGCCAGCAAGCAGGTGTGCAAGAAGCTGGGAGGGAGCATGGCCGGGGCAGCTGACCTGAACTAGCCAAAGGGGTATTCCATACCATGGAACGTCATGCCCAGTATATAAACAGGGGGGAGTTGGCTGGAAGGCGTGGATTGCTGCTTGGGCATTGGTCAGTGGGTGGTGAGCAATTGCATTGTGCATCACTGGTTTTTTTTCTTCCCCCCCCCCTCCTTTTTTTTGTTATATTCTTTTTCATTACTATTATTATTATTATATTTCATTATTACTATTGCTAGTATTATATTTTACTTTAGTTATTAAACTGTTCTTATCTCAACCCACGAGTTTTACCTTTTTTTTTTCCCTTTTCTCCTCCTCACCCCACTGGGAGGGGGAAGGGGGAAGCGGCTGCGTGGTGCTTAGTTGCTGACTGGGGTTAAACCACAACAGTTTGTTTTAAACAGGATGATATTTATTATTAGTCCTACTTATAATTATTCTTTAAACATAGACTACAGTAGCATAGAGTATCACAAAACACACACTTGTTATACCACATGAATTCAAATAGTAATGATATTGCCTTCTTTCAAAAAAACCCCTATATTTACTCTAAAATTATCTGCAGCACCTAAACATAATTATTCTAGTAACAACAATACAGAAAGGAAGAGGAAGTGTCTATGTTGGTTATTTTTCAGTGTGGGAAGAACTCAGCACTGATGTTATATTACTTTTTAGTGTTGACAAAGGACACAGAAAAGCCATGAAGCACAGCTAGTTCAGATCATAACCCATACCCATACAAGTCAGTTACTATGCTTTAAGGTATTTACTGGCCTTTTCTGTTGCTGGTCTTATTTTTTTCTGACTAAGACCATATTTATTTGTTCCATGTTATGCAATATGTATTTTCATGCAGATTTGAAAAGGCAGTGGTTCTAGCAGAATGAAGCTTCCTGTGAGTTACAGATCTATACTAATTTCAGGAAATCAAGAGAACATGCAACAGAAATTAAGCTAAGAAAATACCTTATTCCATTCTACCCCAGAATGAAAACTCATCAGCAACCCCCAAGTTATGGCTAAAATAATTTCAGAGATTAGTGTTACCTTTAAATAAATTAATGCATGATTTAATAAGAAAGAAAGCTCTAGGATGTGTATTTCACAGCACTGAGTTTCTGAATTTTTTCATTGGAATAATTCTTGCTATAGCAGATTTCTTTCCTGTACTCCACTTACTGTCTTCTGTTGTCTTCCAAAATGTATACCTGGTATTGTTTTCATGTTAATTCAATAGCAGTGGCTCAGACAAATTATTTTTTTTTTTTCTTTTTTTGGTGACAAGATGAAGGAACCTCCACAGTCTTAAAAATTTAAATCATAAATATTTATTTCTATACTCAACAGTATGGGGGGGGGGAAGTATTTTGGGATATATCATCTGCTCATGAAAAGTTTTTCTCCTTTCTTTTTGATCACCTACTATTAGCAAATACTACCTAAGCTCAGGTGATAACTATAATTTGCATGAAAGCCATAATTTAAAGGTTAACAGGAAAAAATCCTATAACTTGAGGCCAATTTCTTATTATATTGGTAATTTTAAAGTAGTCTCAAATTAATTAAGGATTAAATGTGGTTTCTTGCTACTCCAAACATTGATGAATGACCTCCATGATGACAGGTTCTTTATTATTTACCTTCTATCCTTGCTTAAGGAAGGCAAGTGTTCTTCATTCATTTTTCTTAAAGGTATATCTTTGATGGAGTAGTTGGTGAAATGATAAGCTCATCTAAGCATGTAATGTGGCCTAAGTAGCAGATGAGTAAGCTGACAAATATTGCGGGGGGGGGAGGGACGGGGGGAGGGAGGGAGATTTAGATTTGCCATGACTTCACAGCTGGGGTAAGAGATTTAAAATTATTGTGATATAGTTTTCATAGGATAGTGGTGTTCTTTTATGAATATCTCAGACAATCATGAAACAGGTAAGGAGAGGTTCATTGGGAAAGTAACATTTTCTAAGATCAGATGATAAAATCAGAGGAAGAAGCAAAAACTAAAAATAACTGCCCAATAATTTAAAGAAGTGTTTGTGTACTCAAAAGTATCTCTGTTAACAACAGTTACAGTTTAATAAAAGTTACAACTTATCTCAAGCCTTGCTTACTTTAAATAAATATTTAATTTGCCATCTAGGAACTTAATCAGGCTTTTACATACCTAAAATAGAACACATTTTTTACTCAGCAGTTATTGCCAGTGAAGTGTTTACACTTACTATTGTGAAGAAGATAAAAACAGTGCAACAATTTTGCAACAATTTTGTGACAATTTTGTTACTTTCCAACCTAAGAAATGCCAGGATAATATGTGGATATGCTATTTCATTAAGAATGCAAAAGTACAAAAATACACAGGTTTTACTACTGTTCACTATAGCTTGCGAAGGAGTTGTTTTTCTCTGTTTCTGGAGCTGGTTTAATTTTTAGCTCAGAAACACCTGAGACAGTTTTGCTAAGTCTTTCAAAATAAATTTCAATTTCAGGTTTCATCCAGGATCAAGAAGAGTCAGATAAAAGGATGATTAAGGAAAAAAAAAAAAATGAATGGACAAAATATGTGACAATTTTTTTAAAAAGTAAATACGAAACAACAATGCAGTAATGTCAGAATAACCTTACTGAGCATATGTGGTGTGTTTGTGTGTGAGAGAGAGAGGGAGGAGGAGGGAGAGGGAGAAGAGAGATGATTGAAATGGAAAATGAGAAGATTAAAGTTTCTTAGCTATTTTGGCCATAATTCCTTAGACCTTCAGGAGAAGGATCTATGGTGACATGATGTTAAGGTGATGAGCATAGATATGTCCTTAGAAAATAATTCTAGGACAGTAGCTACATTTTTGTCTGATGTTCTGTAATTTCCACCAATGAAGGATTATAACTGATCACTAGTGTAAGGAAAAAAGCCAGTGAAAACCTTAACCTCATTTGTCTCTATCTCCTTTGAGAGGATTTCTACCAAAATACCAGCATGTATCAAATTTCACATGGTAAGTATGAATTGCAGTTCAGGAGGCTGAGTCAGCAAAAGGGATTCTTTGTGCAGTTTTCATACTTACTACTTTGTGGAAGGCAAAACACACTCTGCCATAACTACCTTAATAAAGACAGGTCATATTTTTCTGAAGTGAATGCCCTTTTCCCTTGACAAATGCAAATGCTGATTTCATCCCTGGATATTACTCTCAAAAGCCTGTTATGGGAAAAAAACAAGAAGCTCTTATATAAAGCCAAGAAATTTTTAGTATAATTGAAAACTTAAGAGTCTTATCAAGGTGTTATTAGTACAGATTAAATTATTACAGAAAAAGAATAAAAAATAAGAAGTTAAAAATACCACTATTACAGAAAAAGTCTTAATAATGATGTAGTTAAAACTGTTGTGCACACACATCCAGTCTCTACTTCTTCTTTTGTCATTGTTCTGCTGCCCACTGGGATCTTAAAGTTGATGGTTTCTGTCTGTTGCTCCCTAAAGGGAGTTTAATAATGATAGTTTCTTCCTTCTCCTCCTAGAAAATGATTTGGGGTAATTTTTGCATTCTTGCTAAAATACTTTTGCATCTTTCTCTTTCTTCATTGGTTCACCACCTATGGAGCATTTTATGTATGTTAAATTCTTTTTCTTTGTTCTCAGCGGTGCCCCTAAAACCACTTTTGTCCAGCTCCAGGTCTGCATTTCTTTAACTGACCATGGGCGAGTTGTTTATAGACGTGGGACCTCCACTGCCAGGCCTGTGACCTGTCCCTTATGCCAGGCCTGTGATTGTCTATGCCACATCCTATGTCTCTGCTTCTCAGGACCTCTGCTGTCATACCAAGTCTGTATGTCTCTGTGCTGTGTCATCATGTTAGTTGTAAATATCTCACTCTGCACAGAATAACAAGTTATTACTACTATCTATATAAAAACTGCAGTGGAACAGTACAAAATAAAACAAATTAGGCATCGCCTAGCATGATTATAATTAGAAAATTAGTTGTTATTAGAAAAATTACTGTTATAGTCAAACTAAGTAAAAAAAAATTGCTGGCAGTTCAAGACAATTTCAGGCAAAGCAAACCTGACAAATCTTCATCCTGAGGTCTTGCAAACTCATTGTAATGCCTGTGGCCTCTTACAAGTAATGGCAATACTATATTTTGCTTTATAGGGTGTTCTTATTTGTTTCAAGTCTTACAGGATTCTTGTTTGTGTTTTCATAAGTAAAGATGACTCTGAATACAATGAGGTGGGGTTTTTTTACAATAAGAAACAGTCTGTTTCTTGACTAAAACTCTCTTTTCTCTGTTTCAGAGCAGGTCAGAACGTAAATCTCCTTTCTTGTCTGTCCATCAGAAGTATTGTTGATGAAAGATGCAGTTGCACTTAAAACAATTTCTTCAGGCTTGGTTTGTTGTAAAGATTGCACTTAAATGAAGGGATGCACTATGTTTGAAAGCAGTTGGTTCAGTGACTTTTAAGTTTTGAGAAAACACAATTTCAATGTATCTGAGAAAAGTATTTCTGTTGTCCTTTTTACTATGTACATGTCTGCTTTGCAGATCAGGACACTGGAGTACTAACCTTTTAAGTTCTTCAAAATGATTCAAAATAATTGCAAAGTTGGGAATTATGTTCAGACTTTTTTGTATTGTGTTTAATAATACATGGTAATAGTGTGTTTCCATATGCATAGATGGCAGAAAGCATAAACTTTGCAGAGAGCTAGTGAGACTTTATATTAGTTTTACAGTCATAAACAACATATTTCTTCGAGATCTGATGTATCCATACTTTCAATTAGAAAGATATGAACTGCACACAGCAGATAAGACATTATTACAAACAAGCATCTAAATATACTACTGCATATTCAATTTCCTTGTTACCAAAGCTTTTACACACCTAACTGTGCAAATCCAAGAGAATCCAGTATAAGAACTCCTACAATTCCAAAATAAAATCCACTAAGAAGGGGAAGACATGATTTGGCATATTCCTCCAATACAAAATTGCACTAAAATCTACCATTCTGTTTTTATTCCTTCAGGCATATTTAAGAGGTTATTAAAGCCCAAATGTATATTTTAAGAAAGACTATACTCATTTGGATTCATTTTACTACCAAATAAGCCACTGTATTTCCAGAAGTATATTAATCTGAGTAATACAAATTTACTTGGGGAACAGAAATAGTATTCTGCCTTTTTCTGTTACTGATGTTTCAGTGGAGAACTGAGAAAGGGTAAATGCAGCAAAATTTAATAGAAAATTTGAATGGCAATTGACAATCTCATGCTATATCAAATACACAGAAGGGAGTATTCAGCAGTAACCCATAACGCTAACAGCAAACTAAGAGTCATTAAAAATGTATTTATGAGACATTCTACTTTCAAGAGGTTTTGAAACAGACAAGTGTTGCATCTTTTGCCATTCCTGGGCTCATTAAGCTGACAGAAGTTTCTAACTATCATAACTTTAGATACATTACCTTCATTATGGATCCAATGTAACATTAAATAGCACTATATATGAGTAGTACTGCAGTATATTGAAATTTGGGGAGCAGTGTGGCAAAAATGGCAGAATCTCCAGTTGATACTGATCTCAAAAAAAGATTCCTATCCAAGGGTGGAAATTCACCCTTAAACTCATAGACACTTATGCCCAAATTTGATTTTTTTCAGATCTTATATTTTATTTTAACCTGCTTTAAAACCTAGAGACACTTTTGAAATGTATGAGTGCTATTTTTAAAAAAATTCAAGGTTTCATGGGCTTAAGTTTTGATTTTGAAACATCTGTATAAAAAAATGAAATGAACATTTCCAGCTTTAAAGTATTCTAAGTTTTTCTTTCATCCTGAAGCTCCATCAGGATTCAGTTTAGTCATAGGTGAAGAGGCACTGAACTCCTGAATTTGCTTGAGGTAAATTTATTTCAGCAAAAGTTATTTAGTTTATAAGGTGGTTTATAATGGAGGAAAAGTTGTTTGTATGTGGTCTGTTAAAAAGGGGAGAAAGGCAAGTATATAGTTGTATTCATGTATGTTTAATGAATTTAAGTAGAATTCTACAAACTTCTAGAGGAATTAGCTGGAATTTTTTTAATGAAAAAAAATCACAGAACTCAATCATTAATTTTGCAAATTAAAGGTGCTGGTTTTTGCTTCTTGACTACAATAAAAATTGTACCTCTGTATCTCACACAGCTCTAGCTACAGCCTCTTCATGCCCGTGCCCATGACATTTGGCCTTTAGTCTGCAGTACAAATATAATGATTGTTAAGTGGGGAAAGAAGTATTAGTAAAAAATAATCACTCCCTGCCACCACTCTAGAGTTCAGCCCAAGTCATTTAAAATAGCGCACATGCCTCATTATCAAATATTTTGTTTTATAGGCCTTTAGCAAACCTTAACCTCTGTGGAAGAACTGTCATTTACTGAAAAGAATAAAATTCAACATAAATCTTCCATTTTATCCGGACTTACTCGTTGCGGTGTAATTAGCTGAAGTTGGCTTCTTTTTTTCGCGCATTTGGGACACGTCTGGGAACTTGTCAAGAACATCATAAAGAGAAAACAAGTTGGCTGGATTGCCATACAATTTTGTCTACCTCATACTTTTTGCACAAATAAAAAATATTGATACTAAATCTAGTTCCATTTATTTGTCAAATGCATGAATGACTGATGATTAATGAAATTTAACCCAAGTAATATGATGGACGTGGACAATTAGTAAATTCATCTTTAAAATCTCATTGAGGGGAAAGTTCCCAGACTTTCATGCTCTCCTTTTCTGTGTTCACCATCTCTTCTGCAAAGTTAGACTGCAACAGATTAAAAACAGTGATTTCTATTTTTTCCTGTGTAATAATGCTTAATTTTATATGCTTTAGTTTGATTAAATTTTCAAAGCCTATTTCAAGCCAATGTTTCCTATTGCTTCTGTGTCCTTCTTATCATTAGCGTATGTGGTGGGTTGACCCTGGCTGGATACCAGGTGCCCACCAAAGCCCCTCTATCACTCCCCCTCCTCAGCTGGACAGGGGAGAGAAAATACAATGAAAGGGTTGTGGGTCGAGATAAGGACAGGGAGATTACTCACCAGTTACCATCACAGGCAAAACAGAGTCAGCTTAGGGAAATTAGTTTAATTTGTTGCCAATGAAATCAGGGTAGGATAATGAGAAATAAAACAAAATCTTAAAAACAGCTTCCCCCCTCCCTTCATCCTAGGCTTAACCTTACTCCTGATTCTCTCTACCTCCTCCCCCTCAGCAGCACCGGAGGATGGGAAATGGGGGCTGTGGTCAGTTCATCACACGTTGTTTCTGCCGCTCCTTCCTCCTCAGGGGGAGGACTCCTCACACTCTTTCCCCTGCTCCAGCGTGGGGTCCCTCCCATGGGAGACAGTCCTCCACGAACTTCTCCAACGTGAGTCCTTCCCACGGGCTGCAGTTCTTCATGAACTGCTCCAGCATGGGTCCCATCCACGGGGTGCAGTCCTTCAGGAACAGACTGCTCCAGCGTGGGTCCCCTGTGGGGTCACAACTCCTGCCAGCAAACCTGCTCCAGCGTGGGCTTCTCTCTCCATGGGTCCACAGGTCCTGCAAGGAGCCTGCTCCAGTGCGGGCTTCCCACGGGGTCACAGCCTCCTTTGGGCATCCACCTGCTCCGGCGTGAGGTCCTCCACGGGCTGCAGGTGGATATCTGCTCCACTGTGGACCTCCATGGGCTGCAGGGGGACAGCCTGCCTCACCATGGTCTTCCCCATGGGCTGCAGGGGAATCTCTGCTCCGGCGCCTGGAGCACCTCCTCCCCCTCCTTCTTCCCTGACCTTGGTGTCTGCAAAGTTGTTTCTCTCACATATTCTCACTCCTCTCTCTGGCTGCAAAATGCACAGCTTTCCCCCCCCCCCTTCTTAAATATGTTATCACAGGGGCGCTACCATTGTCACTGTTTAGCTCGGCCTTGGCCAGCGGCGGGTCCATCTTGGAGCCAGCTGGCATTGGCTCTATCAGACCTGGGGGAAGCTTCTAGCAGCTTCTCACAGAAGCCACCCCTGTAGCCCCGCCCCACTACCAAAACCTTGCCATGCAAATCCAATACAGCATAGTTTCATAGATGGCCATTAAATCAAGATTTAACAACGAAATCTAACAATTGAAGTGACTAATGGACCTAAGTCCAGGTTGCTCAGAGCCCCATCCAACCTGACCTTGAACGTTTCCAGGGATGAGGCATCTACCACTTCTCTGGGCAACTGGTTCCAGTGTCTCATCACCTTCATCGTAAAAAATGTCTTCCTTATATCTAGTCTGAATCTATTCTCTTTTAGTTTAAAACTACAGACCTGTCCTGGTTTCGGCTAGGACAGTTAATTTTCTTCCTAGTAGCTGGTATAGTGCAGTGTTTTGGATTTAGTAGGAAAATAATGTTGATAACACACTGATGTTTTTAGTTGTTGCTAAGTAGTGTTTATACTAAGTCAAGGATTTTTTAGCTTCTCATGCCCAGCCAGCAAGAAGGCTGGAGGGGCACAAGAAGCTGGGAGGGGACACCGCCAGGACAGCTGACCCAAACTGGCCAAAGAGCTATTCCATACCATATGACATCATGCCCAGTATATAAACTGGGGGAGCTGGCAGGGAGGGGGGATCGCGGCTTGGGAAGTAACTGGGCATCGGTCAATGAGTGGTGAGCAATTGCATTGTGCACCACTCGCTTTGTATAGTTTAATTCTTTTAGTATTGCTATTGTCATATTATTATTATCATTATCATTGTTTTTCATTCCTTTCTGTCCTATTAAACTGTCTTTATCTCAACTCACGAGTTTTTGGGTTTTTTTTCCTGATTCTCTCCCCCATCCCAGGGGTGGGGGGGCAGTGAGCGAGCGGCTGCGTGGTGCTTAGCTGCCGGCTGGGGTTAAACCACGACAAGACCCTACTAAAAAGTCTGTCTCCATCTTTCTTATAAGCCCCGTTTAAATATGGAAAGGCCTCAATAAGGTCTCCCTGGAGCCTTCCCTTCTCCAGGCTGAACAACCCCAACTCTCTCAGCCTTTCCTCATAGGAGAGGTGTTCCATCCCTCTGATCATTTTTGTGGCCCTCCTCTGGACCCGCTCCAACAGGTCCATGTCTTTCTTACACTGTTCTAACAAATCCAGTTGTGCTATTCTTTGCAACCTGACTATCATTCCAATTTGAAGAGTAATATTTTGGCTCAGGTTAAGCTGATCAGAGCACACAGTCCTGAGACAAGTGCTTCTCCATGGGAGCTTCCTCCAGGGCTTGATCTCCCAGGTCTTCTAAAAACACATGCAACTTTTGCCAGCCATTTAAGGCTTCTTCCAAAATGAAAACACAGTATTTTCTTCCTTCTAAAACAGTAGCCCAGAGAGGAGTCCCCTCCTTTTATATAATGCTAGCAATAGTATTTTTCTTTTACTCAGTTTCAGTTCCTTCCTACTTCTAAGGGAATTCAAATCCTCAGCTTCCACCTCCCTGGAGATTATTCCAAACTCAGTGTTACAGACAGTTCTGAAACAGAGAGATATCCTCTATCCCTGTTAAAATTGTGCTGTGGGGAATAAAAATAAATTGAGAATAGTTGGAAAAGAAGAAAGCACACAGGCAGTGGCCAGATAAGGCAATTTTTGTGACACCATATCTAGGTCATAGCCCCAGACCTTTTTATTCAAAAATGTTTAATACAAATACAGGAACGTTATTTGAAGAACTGTAATTGGAAAACTCCCTCTAGGTTCAGTGTCTCAACCAGCACACTGCATTCTTGTTCTGGCTTCATCTTGCTGTCTTTTCCTTTCCTTGGTTAGTAAGTCTTGATTGTTTTCTATGCAATCACATAGCTTCAATAGTGGAGAAAAAAATTCTGATGCACTGGTTGAGAAAAGTGTGATAATTAAGGCAGAGTGTCCTGGTTTCAGCTGGGACAGAGTTAACTCTCTTCTTAGTAGCTGGTACAGTGCTGGGTTTTGGATTTAGTGTGAGAATGATGTTGATAACACGCTGATGTTGTAGTTGTTGCTAAGTAGCGCTTATCCTAAGCCAAGGACTTTTCAGTTTCCCATGCTCTGCCAGCAAGCAGGTGTGCAAGAAGCTGGGAGGGAGCATAGCCGGGGCAGCTGACCTGAACTAGCCAAAGGGGTATTCCATACCATGGAACGTCATGTCCAGTATATAAACGGGCGAGTTGGCCGGGAGGGGGGGATTGCAGCTCTGGCATCGATCAGCAGGTGGTGAGCAATTGTATTGTGCATCACTTGTCTTTTCTTGGGTGTTATTTCTTTTTTGTTGTTGTATTCCTTTTCATTACAATTATTATTATTATACTATTATTATTATTATTTAGTAGTGTATTTTATTTTACTTTAGTTATTAAACTGTTCTTATCTCAACCCACGAATTTTACTTTTTTTCCTTTCCTCCTCCCCACCCCACTGGGAGGGGGGAGGAGGGAGGGGGAAGCGGCTGCGTGGTGCTTAGTTGCTGGCTGGGGTTAAACCATGACATTACCTCAAGAACAATTTGTTGAAAGACAAAAATAATCCCTTGGTGCAGAGATCGCAGCTGAGCTGTTCACTTCCATATGTGAGTAGTACTAGACACCAGACTGATGCTCCTCCACCTTGCTTACCATCCCTATCATCCCACGAGTCTAGAGTTGCTGGCTACAGAGATAGAAGTACCCTCAGCCTGAATGTCCTATGGACGTTAACTTCAGAAGTGACACGGGAGATGAATTCCTTTGTGCTGTGGTGGGAAAGTGTACCCAGATCTTCTTTGGCATTTAAGTATTAACCATTCTGCAAAAGCTGAACAGAATCACTACTGGTTTTATTTGGCCTGCTTTCCTAAGGAAAAAAAGCAATAAGGTCCAAATACAAATAGTGACACCCGTGCGCATACACGCAGAGCACAACTGCAAATTTGCTAAAGGGATAAAGATCTTAAATGAGAATTTTGTTGCCGTACTCCTGAGTAGTCCCAGGAAGTAAGGAATTAGTACACATCTAGGACTAAGCTTAAGGATCTGGGAGTAGGATCCTTTCTAAGGAAATACATCAACAATTTGTTAGGTAAAAGATATTTTAGGTGGAGTTGTCATTTATTATACTTCTTTCCTTCCTAAGCCCTTCTCTGAATGAAGCTAAGTTGCACTAAATTCAACTAAAATCTCTTGAATATTTTTAAATTAAGTACAAGACCCTTTAATCACATTTGAAATCTTTATCACTAAAAGATATTCTATTTCTGTACATATGTGTATGTGTTTCTGTTAAAATACAAACATATTTTGTATTAAAAAATAAAAATGCCCTGCAGTCTGTGTGAAAATACAAAAATATTTTGTATAAAAATAAAAATGCCCTGGAATTAAAACTTTGTGTCTTCATATTTTGTCTTGTTTCAGTGTTCATCACAAACACCCTCTTTATTGATGGCAATACTGTGATCTATGTATGTCTAATACCTTGATTTGTTTTTTCTTTCTCCCAAATCAAGAGAAGGACAAAATTCACCAGCTGGTAACTCCAAGTGTCCAATGCTGCTTAAAGCTCTAGTTTTTATTTGTATCCTGTGTCCCTTTTATTCTCTTTTTTTGGTGGTTTGGGTTGTTTTTTTCCAATCACTTTATTTATTTTCTTGGAATATTATGTGCAATATCACATTTCAGTGATTTGAAGGGGTACATGAAGATTCTTTTCCATGTGACTTTCAGGAACTGCTTTAGTTTATTATATTGTTTCTTTGCAGTACTCATTCCCTGAAAAAAAACAGGTAATGCTCAAAATTGAAATAAAGAAGGGAACTTAAATCAAAACTATTGGGCACTCAATTAGATTTTGTGAACTTTGCTAAACATACCCCTATAATTGTCCAGTTCATGGTAAAGGTTCTTGTATGAAATTCACCATCTTAAATTGTTTCTAATTTGCTAAAAGCAATTATACCTAAATCTGTGTATGCATGATTTTCTGGTCAGCTATTTCATAGCATAGACTAATTTTTCACTGAACTATACATTTCTCATGCTATGCTAACTTAAAACAAGTGCTTTGTAAATCAAACAGAGGGTTTGAGGCAGGGGAGCAATTGCATTGGGCATCACTGTTTTTTTCCTTTTTTTTTCCGCTCTTTTTTTTTTTTTGTTAAATTCCTTTTCATTGCTATTATTATTATTTCAGATTTCATTATTATTATTGTTAGTATTATCTTTTACTCTAGTATTAAACCATTCTTATATCGACCCACGAGCTTCACCTTCTTTCCTGATTCTCCTCCCCATCCCACTGGGAGCAGAGGGGAGTGAGGGAGCGGCTGCGTGGTGCTTGGCTGCTGGCTGGGGTTAAACCAAAACACAGAGAAATAGCTAGACTGGTAAGAAAATTGTATTTGAAACACCACAGGCTGAGGATGATGTTAGATTTGTCTTTCTACCTCCTTGCATGTGTATTCTAATGACTGGAAAATCATCTGCTGGAGACTGAAACATCACCTTCACGCAGAAATTTTAAAAGAGAAAAGCTAACATTCTCTACCTCTATAAGAAGTATTAGCCTATGGGTATTGCTGGAACAATTTCCCACTACTTCCAGGGCTGTTGTGAGGTTTTAAGACTGATTGTCTCTCAAAAACAAATCTGCCTCTAACCATCCTTGTAGATTGCTCAAAACTACTAGAGATCGCTGCAAGTTATGTCCTGTACAGGTTGCTTAAGACTCTCTTCTGAAGCACTCATTCTACTTGCACTCTCACCCAAAGCTGATAGGCCTTCATCTGACTGACTTTCAGTGACACCTAGAATTTGTCTACATGGACAAGAGCAGACAGAACTGAGCTGAAGGATTCAGTTTGGCCTTGAAAGCTGCACAATCACGTGTGTATCATGCTTTCTTCATAATATAGCAAGGCTTTTCTATTGCACTACACTGATGAATTTGTACTTTTCCTAGTACTTTTGTATGTGATATGGACATCGTATGTTCAGAAGCCCTGTGTTACCCACCACTGCATGTTTCTCAAAACATACAGATACTTCCCCCTTCCTCCCTTGCCCTCTTAAATGACATTGCTAGAATTGCAGAAGCAAGTAGGGCTATTCCCAAATAATTCTTGGTCCCCAATATTTTTCTTAGATCATTAAACTATAATAACATTCTGGCTTAATTTTTTCACTTTCAAAAGTGAAATGAAGGAGTTAATAAAGTCTATTCAAAATGTGAACTTAATTTGTAATGTAAAACATCTTGAAGGAAGATGTTGCATACAGATCCTATCAATTAGCTTATTACTATAAAAAGATTCATACAATTAACAGAACACTATATACTCTATCTACAAGCTCTGCAAAAAACTGTGTTGCCATGAGGAAATATAATACCCTTTAACATGCCAATGAGACTATAAAATTAGAATTGAAATTCCTGAACTTTGAGTAAAGAAAAATAATAGTAAATATGGGAGAATATAGACAGAATGTGAAAGCTTTAAGCTCAAACCATGCGGAAAACTGATTGTGTTTACCTACCTGATTTTCTTGCAGTCTCAGCCTCATTTCAATATCACACAAGCCATTTCACACAGCCTAAAAAAAAATATTTTAAGGAACCATCAATCCATGTGAACTCTCAGTTTATGTCTTTTTTATGCAAATATACACATCATATGTGATTGCGTATAATGTATCCCAATAAACAGGATCTTTGGCCATTACTAGTAAAAGGCCACATACTTTGTATTAAACGGACAATATGGGGTCTCAGGACTGCTTTGGCATTGCCTTGGCCTGAACTGGTTTTAATTTGGATAAACAGTTGACTGGTGGCCAAGTGACCACTGCTTCATCTGTTTTAGCTGAAACATCGTGAATGTCACCCATGGTAAAGATATGACCCACCAATGTAGTCACTAAACAACAAACAAAATTTCTTTATATTGTTGAGGCTTGGGAGGCTATTGTGCAATTTCCAAACTCTAGCTGGGAACCAATGCAAAGGGGACAGACTATGATCTGAGAAGATATAAAAATAATCACAAATGTTTCCCAGTCCTGGAGAGGTAGAAAGCCCCACCGTGAACATCATGCTTCTCTGCAGACCTGGCCGATGGCTCTTGTAGACAGCTTCCTCCCCAGTTGGTGGGAAGAATGGCACCACTGACCTTTGGATCCAAAACCACACTGGTAAAACAGCATAACACCAAGAAAAAGGGACAGATACTAGAAAATTTTCTTGTATGACAGCTCTCAAGGTGTTATTAATGCAGCTCCTCTGTATTAGTCTGGGTGCTGAGTAGAAGTATTACCTTAGCTGGACTGGAGATAAATGTGAGGTGTACTGTTTAGACTCTTAAGGTTTTAATTAAGCTGACATTTGTAATTTCTATGTGTATATGGTGTGTTCTCTTTTGCCCACAATAATATTTTGTGTATGTATATGCATGTTTATAGATATGCATGTGTATACACCAATGTAATATTTATCAATCTCATCTTTCTTTAGACATTTGCTGAAATCTATTGGTTTACCTTTAAATATGATGTTAGGAATTCAAGCTCTTCCCTATTGTTCTGCCTCTACCACACCCCTCATCCATCATCATTTTTAATGTGTTTCATCCACTTTCACAAATTCTTCTGTTGTAGGTGTTCATAAATCTGTTTGGTCCCAGGATATATTCTTACCCCCTAAGCTTATTAACTCGTAGTCCCTACTTCCTAAACTTATGAGCTAACAGATTTTCCTTCCCTTCCACAAACCCATTTGCTTCAGCAATCCATATGTTTTCTTCTCCTGTGCTGAGGTAGAAATTCCCTGTTTTAGACAGATAATCCGCTAAATGTCTTTCAAGGAGCCACAAAGAAGGAAAGCAGACCAGTTTACTTCCACAGTTGTGGATAGCAAGAACGGGCGATAATAATGAAGCAGATCTTGTATTACTTGGGATTTAAGTTGCTTGATTAACTGGGTTTGGAACATAGCAGAAAAATCTCCAAAAGTATTTCAGAACTATCCAGCTCTATCAACAGCAACAGAGCACATTTTCTCTTGCTTATGCAAAAGCTGCCCACAGCTTTTTAGAAAGGATATATATATCAGGGAAGCAGTGGGGAGTGATCTTAATCTGTGTTCTTTGGAAATGAACTGACAATTGAAAGGGTGGCTCAAGCAACATCTTAGAGAACAGTTTCAAGATTTCTGAACTGAGATTTTTCTAATGGCAATTTTCATTTTAAAGATGGGAGTTTTGCAAAGTTTTTCAAAGAATCAGAGGAAAGTAAGAATGCAAGTTGCCCAACTGGTGGGAAAAAAAACCCAGAACAGGGGTTGAGATGGTGCAAGGAGTTATGAATTTGGATTCATGTGATACCATATGCTCATGATTATTCCAGTAAATATTGGTTTGGGACATAAGGGATCAGCAGATATACCTTGCAATGTAAGGAATGTTTGTGACATTATTGGACATTTGAAAGGATATTTGAATAAAGGGGGAAGCATAAGAAAATACAAAGCTGAAACTGAATAAGTCTACTCCCCCCATCAAGGTGGGGTGGGGGGATGTTCATCAGAACATCCTTTAATCACATTTACTTTACACTGTCACTGAGAGAAAGACCTTTCTGCAGACATTTTTAATATAAAAAGCAACGATACTATAGGAGGGAGAATAGAAAAGACGAGACAGTGATTTGTATTGCAGTATGCCATCCTTGTGTGCTGTGAAGCAAGTTATTTCAGTTTCCTCCTTGTTTCAGAATGTAGGCCTATTAGATGCTAAAAATGGTAAGATTACCTTTTAAAAAATCATTCATTATATGGTATCAAGTCTTGGAAGGGAGTCTAGGAAGAAAGCAGTGTACATTTCAATTTAAATGAGGTCCTGTATTGTGATACTTATAAGAAAACCCACAGACAAATCCAGTTTTAATGAGCCCTTACACTATATAAGGAAAGCAGACAGATATATTTTTGAAACGAACTGTTAAATGGTGCATCTAACCAATGAGAGAAAGCAAGCAAAAGACAGATTCGTTGTCTAAAATGAGCTCTGCAAGAGGTGAAAGCATAAAGCATAGGAAAAAAAGGTTCATCTTGCTAACCTCTCTACTGTTTATTCTTCCGAAAGTTCAAATGTTCATTATAGATGCATGGCACTGCTGAGGATGATAAATAATAGTAAAGATCATACAGTTGTCCTTTATAGCCATTATTATTTATTTGTTTTACAAAGAAAGCCAGAAGCTAATTAAGCATTTGGCTTTAACGGAGCTGAGAGCTGTACTGTATGATGATCGGTAGTAGGCAAAAAGAAAAGTGGGAGGAAGTAAAGGAAGGCAAGGAAAGAGTAAAGTAATTCTGACTGGAATGCAATTGTATAGACAATATAAATGTCATTCAACTAAAGGAACTTAAGATTTCAAAATGTATTTTAAGTTTGATTTATAGCAAGATTCTAAATTACCATGACCTTCCTTCTCCAGCTAAAATATCTTTGGTTCTTTTTACATGTTTCAGTTTAATATTATAAAAACTGTATTACAGTGAATATATGGATGATTATTTCAAAGCAAGATAGTTTAACTCTTTAATTTCAAAACCACAAACATTAGATGCATTTTACGGTCATTAGGTTTGTTTTCTTCCAAAACTTAAGTAATAACAAAATTGATACAGTTCTGTGAAGCACTTTGATTTTACCAGAGATTCATTTTCCATAGAAAAATGGGTCTGACAGCATTTTCCTATCCACTTCGTGAGCAAGTATTTTCTAGAAGCATTCTTTTGAAAGGTTCGGAGAAATAATTTGACACTTCACCTTACCAATGGAACCATAACTAGCCTGCTTTAAAAAAGCTCACCTTCTAATAGATGAATAAAAGAAAAAAATGGTAATCGGTTAAAGCTTTTTCACAGGACTGTACCAAATTACAAACAGTCAGCAGTGAAAAAAGTATAAAGGATCTGCAAAGATAAAATGAAACACCAATAACAAGGTCAGATATAACCCAGAGTTAAAGAGGCAAACAACTCCCTAGGCTTGTATTAAAACCAGAAAGGGCTGTCTCTCTGCATAGCTAGTAGCAGTAATATACAGTTATAGGTTAAGTGTGAAGTGTTCTAATTACAGACATATCAGTTCCTGACCTTGAAATCAAGTAGCTGAATGAGGCAAACAAATAAAAGTGAGGTTAGATGAAAAAGACGAAGATAGGTAGATAAAATAGAATATTTTAACATAGCTAGTAAGTCTGTTTTTAGCACGTAGCAGTCATAACTTGCCCACATAGCCCATATAGTCATAACTTTCCACACATAGCAGTGAATTTTGGAACCTGCTTCCACCACGGGTTGTGGAGACCAAGGTTATCAGCACGTTCAGAAAGATTAAACAAATTAGTGGACAAGTCCATTGACTGATAGTAAAAGGACTAGGTATATGTGGTGGGTTGACCCTGGCTGGATACCAGGTGCCCACCAAAGCCGCTCTGTCACTCCCCCTCCTCAGCTGGACAGGGAAGAGAAAATATAATGAAAGGCTCATGGGTTGAGATAAGGACAGGGAGACCACTCAGCAATTACCGTCATGGGCAAAACAGACTCGACTTGGGGAAATTAATTTAATTTATTGCCAATGAATCAGAGCAGGATAATGAGAAATAAAACCAAATCTTAAAAACACCTTCCCCCCACCCCTTCCTTCTTCCCAGGCTTAACTTTACTCCTGATTTTCGCTACCTCCTCCCCCCGAACGGTGCAGTGGGACAGGAATGGGGGTTTGGGTCAGTTCATCACATGCTGTTTCTGCCGCTCCTTCCTCCTCAGGGGGAGGACTCCTCACACTCTTCCCCTGCTCCAGCGTGGGGTCCCTCCCACGGGAGACAGTCCTCCACAAACTTCTCCAACGTGAGTCCTTCCCACGGGCTGCAGTTCTTCACAAACTGCTCCAGCGTGGGTCCCCCGCAGGGTCACAAGTCCTGCCAGCAAACCTGCTGCAGCGTGGGCTCCTCTCTCCATGGCTCCACAGGTCCTGCCAGGAGCCTGCTCCAGCACGGGCTTCCCACGGGGTCACAGCCTCCTTTGGGCATCCATCTGCTCTGGCGTGGGATCCTCCACGGGCTGCAGGTGGATATCTGCTCCACTGCGGACCTCCGTGGGCTGCGGAGGGACAGCCTGCCTCACCATGGTCTTCACCACGGGCTGCAGGGGAATCTCTGCTCTGGCGCCTGGAGCACCTCCTCCCCCTCCTTCTTCCCTGACCTTGGTGTCTGCGGAGTTGTTCCTCTCACATATTCTCACTCCTCTCTCCAGCTGCAATTGCTGCTGTGCAGTAACTTTTTCCCTTTCTTAAATATGTTATCCCTGAGGCGCTACCACTGTTGCTGATGGGCTCGGCCTTGGCCAGCGGCGGGTCTGTCTTGGCGCTGGCTGGCATTGGCTCTATCGGACACAGGGGAAGCTTCTAGCAGCTTCTCACAGAAGCCACCCCTGTAGCCTCCCTGCTACCAAAACCTTGCCATGGAAACCCAATACAGTATAGGAAATAACTCGCTAAGAGCTCTGATACAACATCTGGAGGACCCCATGGAGAATGAGCTGCAGAAAATGGCTGGGTTTAATTGCTTTTCCTAAATAGCACCTCTTGCCATTGTCTGAAATATAGTATCCTACTGTCTGCAAGAGGGAGTGAGGCTGACATAGACCATGGATCTGACCCAACTGGGGCAGTTAATGTTCAATATTCCTAAGCATTGGTAAAACTAGGAAAGCATGTGTAAGAAAGTATCATCTCTTATTCACAACAGTACCTCATAGAGGTTTCCCACTACTTGGCATTTAAATTCAAAACACAATTAGGGAAAGTATGTTCAGAATAAAAATCAAATCTATTTTCACAATAATAATTCCAACAGTATTGAAAATCAAGTGTAGACAACAATCATTTAGAAAGATGCAAAATTAATATGTTTAATATGTTTTCAACAGCAGTTTTACTAAGATTGCCATTTGGTACCATTCTTGTGCAAAGCTAAGGCAAATGTTTGGGTTTGAAAAGCTACTATGTACAAGTTTTTTCTCTGTGCCCAAGCTGTGGTTTCAGAACTACTCATATCTTACATGGGAGTTTAAGTACATGTATGGCAGCAGAAATTCTCCTACTGGCCCAGTCACTCCCCTGGGAAAATGTCTGTATAAACAAAACACAGCATTCCTTCTCAGCTGATACATATAGTACCAAATATATGCATATTTGCTTAAATATTCCTGTTGTGATGCAGCTATTGGATTTTTATTACTCATACTCATTGTATCTCCTCTTTTGAGGCATTTGCAGAAGAGCCTAGTATCCGAGGCACTTTGTACTTAAAGCAAGTGCTTTCCTCCGTACTTACAGCCCATGAACTAGACCGCCTGGTTCACTCCGGTGGAAGTCCTGTGGCACAATTCATTTGTGTACAATGTCAGTGTTTGAATCCCCGTTGGAGGCAAGCTGAGGACAGCACAGTCTTCCCTCTTGCTCCAGTGGGAACTGGATCACATTTTTTATCTGTAGACAACTTCAGTTATATTTTAAGGTAAATTTTAAAAAAGATATGTGTTTTCTTAAAAGTTCAAAAAGACATAGCCACAGTATGGGGCAAGCATTGAAGTTTAGAGTCTTACTTATAATTTCTTCACTTCTCTTTTGTGCTATTTAAAAGTAATGTTGCTTATAAAATTAATAGCCTTGCTTACTCAGCTTTTTAACTCCCCTCACCTTACACATCCATATTTTTAAACAAATGCTGGGGCTTAAAGACAGGCATCTGGGAACTAACAGTATTTTGTCTTATTCTACCTTTGTACTGTAGTAAATGATGTTTTCATTGCACACGTATGTATTTCTGATTGAGCAAAATAATATCTTCCATGAATAAGACAACATAAAAAAGTAGATCACCCACGAAATAAATATATTTATAACTATATATCCATACATAGTACATATTGTTTATGAGATATACTAGTAATATTTATATTTTTAGATTGTAAGTATTTCTACATTAATGATATAGAACGTCTTTATCGAGGACATGAGTTCTGTTTTTCAGTCACTGAAATGTTGTCATTTGTGTATGAAAATTCCTCCAAAAGGAGTTCATTGGAACTCTTCCCAGTGAACACATTGCAGTGGCATATTTCAGGATCTTCACTTTTCAAAAGTACTGGTGATGAATGAGGACAATGATGAATATTTTTTTTCCACATGTTTTTGAAGGAGGTTAAGTGATTGCAGTCTCATCCAAGTTACTACGAATCTGTCAATATCTGAGATGTTTCTTATACTTCTTACATATAGTGTTTGAGACTCTCAGAACATTTACAATATTTACTCTTGAAACACTCTTGTGAGATAGAGAAGTGCTACTAATCTCATTTTAAAAATGAGTAAGACACGAAAGTGAGATTGTTGTGTAGAATATGAAAGTTATGTAAGTGGTCTTGTAAATCTCTATTTAAGTGACTCAGTCATGGATGCAGTGAAAGACTGGCAGAACAAAAATTAGTTTCAGAGTTTGAAAGCTGGAGCTAACACCCTGACTGCTGAAGTACCTTTCTAAATAAAGGTATTATATATACAGGAATAATACTTTAAAGGGTCACAACTTCTTTTGAACACTTCTCACAAACAGTGTCAGTAAGCAATATCAGGGGACTTAAGGTCTGCAAAAAGGAACGGGTGTCATGCAGTTAAGTATATAAATAAATTCATTGTGCTGAATGAATACACATGCTTTATACATGCTTCACATGTATAAAGGTCAATCATGTACAGTATATTTTAGATAACACAACCATCTAAATATTAGTCTTTTTTTGTCAAACATATATCTATAGTTACTTTAATGCATACATTTGTAAAATAAATCAGTCACTTAAGACACAATTCAGAATTTCTGTCATGGGCCTACTTTGCTTCCATTGAGTTTTTGGTTTTGGGAAGAACAAGATTAAGCTTTTTAGGAAAATAATCATGAAAAGGTTTCTGATTATGTCAGTTTTTAATGGGGGAAGAATATCCCTTTGGATAGTATTTAAGATTGTATCTTCTATCTTATGTTCCAAAGGACTGGACTCCTCTTTATAGTTCAGTAAGCAGAAAGCCATTCCTTACTTACAGTTTTCTATATAATCCAATTGACATATACTTGTTAAAATATTAAGTGTGAAGTATTTAGGCCAGATTTAAATGCAGTAATAAGTAAGGGGATTTGCATAATATTGGGCACTGATGCCAGCTTTGAAATGCCAGCATCATTTTTCACAATTGAAAGCATGGTGCCTTTGCAAAGAATCATTTATTAAGACCAAACCACTGTTTCAATAAAGCATTAGAATTTCCTGCATAGAATAGCCCTTGGGCAGCATTCTGAAGTAATAGTGAATTGCTATTCTAATCCACAATGGAACATTTTAATAAGTGTGATAAATGACTCACAAAGGGCTTCAGGTTTCAACGTCAGTAGAATTAGAATCAGGCAAAGGCTGGTCCTGGGTGATAGATGTAGAGGATTTTTGTGGTAAACAGTTTGCAATGTCAGGACAATACCAGCTTATTGAACTTTCAGAGGCTAAATTCCTGTCCATTTGTCACCTTGTTGTCAGCAGACATAGATGTACGTAGAGTAACAGACTTACATTCTTTATCAGCTGATACATTTCTGTAACTCCTGGACCACTTCAAAAAGATCAGAAAAGGAAACATTTAACAAATAAGAGGAAAAAAATCAAAAGATGAAATAAAATGAGAAATGCTTTAAATTAAAAAATACAAATAGTGTTGAATTTTTTATTCCTGGAAATATTTTTATCTTGTAAGCACAAAGCAAAAACAATTCCTGGGACAGCTAATACTCCCACTAAGCCACTCTACTTTTTACAATAGTTTCAAACTTCTGTGAAATGAGTCTCTTTTGTTTGTTTTTGAGCAAAAAGAAGGAATTAGATGGCCACAATATTTGTTGGGTTTTGAGTTAAAAACAGTTTTAATATTTCCTGTTGAAGTAGAATCAGAAAGAAATTTTCTATGTTTCTGAAGCTTTCCATCTCATGTCATACTGATATTGGAGGTAATAATTTAGGATTTCAAACAACATAAAAAGGGACTGAAAAACAAGAAGCTACTTACCTATGAATAGAACAGTGGTGTGATTGAATTTTACAAGGTTAGATAATACATTGAGGGTAGATCCATCTCACCTAACTATCTCACTAACTATCTAAAACTTTATTGTTGAGTATAAATTAGTTGTTCAGGCTCCCTCTGTCATTATGGGAAAGACCAAGAACAGCAGTTCATCTTATGTGTTTGACACTTCCTCTAAAAGTGCCTTTTTCTCTCCCTGCACTAGACAGGAGGCCTAGTCTTGGTGGCTAAATCTACAGGGTAAAGATTGGCAAGATGAATCTTATTAGGAGAAAATTTTCTGTTACTGTTGTATTCTTTGGTTAGGACATTATCTTTCTGTAATAGCAAGCTAATAGGAGGATAAATTAATATATTTTTTCTCACCACAATGATGGAACTAATACTCTTTTAAATGACTGTTAAAATGCTCACTGACTCCAGTGGCGGTGATTTGGTACTTATGCACACCTGTTTTATCAGATTAATTTTTGGTTAAACTAGTCTTAAAATACTTGGAATCAAATCCTGCAATATTTCATATTATTGGCCTGTTTCTTTATTGCCTTACGTAACGTGCAGTAATTAAAGTATGCAGAGGATGTCAAGGGCAACAAGAAGAGCCTCTGCTGTTATGTTAGTAGTAAAAGGCTAAGCAAGTAATGTTTTAAGCCAGCTTCTGAATGGGATGAGTGATTTAGCGACAGTGGTTGAAGGTAAGGCTGAGGTACTCAATGCTTCTTCTGCCTCAGTCTTCACCAAAGTCTCCTGGGCTCTGTGCCTGGCACCTGTGAGAGCACATTTAGAGTACTGCATCCAGTTTTGGACCACCCAGTACAGGAAAAATACTGATAAATCGAGGTGAATTCAGCAGAGAGCCCCAAGCTGGGCAGGAGCTCGAGCACTTATTCTGTAAGGAGAGGCTGAAGCACCTGGATTTGTTCAGCCTGGAGATGAGACAGTTTTGGGGACACCTAACAGCAGCCACACAGCACCTATGGAGAGGTGTTTTGCACCAGGAGTTGCTGGTCCATTATGATTCTAGTAAGAAATGCACTCAGATTCTAAGGTATCATTTAAAATGCTATTTATTAGTGCTAATGCTATAAGAAGAGAAAAGCATAGATAATCTTACATCCCTTCAGATGCTGGAAATCCTGAGCGGTGTAGCATTGAACAGGACTCCAACCCATGTGCAGCATGCCGTGCAGACCCCATCCGTAGTAGAGATTCACTCCCTTCCATCATTCAGGCTATTACAGAATTTTCTTACAAGGAAACAACTATTAATCGTTTCTACAGTCAAAACAGAAATGATGCTCTCATGAGAGCTTCTTGCTGCACTTTCAGATAAAGGCAAGGCTGTGTGGGTGTTGTAATCACTGGTACACAGCACAGACCTGGGCATACTCGGGTTAACTGTCCTGTGGATCACTAACTCCTTAATGTACAGTGGTCTCCCAGTCAGGATCACTACAGGAGGTCACCAAGAAGACAGAGACAGGCTCTTCAGTGGTGCATGGTGGGAGGATGAGAGACAACAGGCATAAATTGAGGTTCAGACTGGATATATGGAAAAACGTTTTCCCTGTGAGGACAGTCAGGCAGTGGAACAGGCTGCCCTGAGAGGCTCTGCAGTCTCCATGCTTCGGGGGTTGAAAACGTGACTGGATCATGGCCTGAGCAATCTCGTCTGACCTCGGAGTTGGACTAGAGACCTCCTGAGGTCCTTCCAGTCACAGTTCTTCAATATTATGAACCTATGAACGTGGTTGTAATGTGCATGATTCTGATTAAGCATTTTACTCGTATTTTCCTGTCACATTGAAGAAGTAAACGCATCTGTGGAAGAAGCAAAACTTTAACCTGAATAAATTTACACAATGAATTCTTCTGAATACATAAAAAACAAGGGTGATAATTCTTGTTTTGAGTTTATCTTTCTAAATTGCACATATAGAAAAGAGTCTAAAGGCCAAAGAGTATTTGAATTACTAAAACTGGAAAAGCAGAAAAAAATCCAACGGAAATGTAAGATATTTATAAAATACTTGTAGGTCTTTGGCTTCTTAATCTTAAAAAATTCTATTGATCTTTACTTGTGAGTTGAAGGATATTTGGTAGGAGAAAGTGGAAGTTTAATTAACATTTAACTTCACTTTAATGGGCACCTGACAGAAGTGCAAATGCTAATTTGAACCCATAAAATAATACGCATTTTTGTGTGCTAAAATGGACTTTTGATATGTAATTTGCACATCACACATACACAAATTTAGATGTGTACACCTATTTTTATTTTTTCAGGTATAAGCCTATTTGCAAAATATGGTCAGGGAGGTAGTTTATGTCACCAATATAAAAGTCAACATCATTAAGTGGGATCATTTTAATAAAAGCATAAGGGGAAAATACCGCAATTGCATTTCATTTGATATATACAAATATGTTTTTCATCAGTCAATAGAAGAAGACATGCATATCAAGCTTATTTTCTTTCTGTATATTGTCCCTTCATTGTAATTCTTCCTTCACATCTTTGGTTTTCTTCCTTCATGCTTTTTATTTTCTTTTCCAGCTCTTTTTCCTGTTCTTCACTTTAGCCATAGTGGTGGTGTTCATGTTTTGTTTTGCATTCCGTGATTTGACTCCAGTAGTCAAGAATTTGCAGGTTCTCAGCCTCTCAGGATTTTTTTTCTCTTGCACAAGAGAATGGAAAGATTTACAAGTTTTCAAGGTGCTTGTTTGAGTTGCAGTTAGAACAGGAAGGACAGGGAAATTGACAAATAAGAGCTATTTTAGTCAACATGGTATAACCAATATCTCAGTTAATAAGCTGTGACTGACAGTTTCATCATTTTTGCTATACTTAAAATATTTTTTAACTCTGCCCCATCTAGCTAACATTGACTCAGTCCTTCCTAGCCTGCAGTATCTGATCCAATACACATTCTGGAATGAGTAGTTCTGAGACAAATACAAGGGTTAAAAAACTCACCCCACCTCTCAACAAAACAATAATTCCAAAACTTTTTGCCTTTTTGGATTTCCTTTTTTCTTTCCGTCCTCTATAAAACTAGAGGATGGAAATATTCATTCCTAAAATACATTCTGATATATAGAAATAAAAATGCCACCTACATTTTAAATCTTTCTAGATTGTCCCAAACCAAAACTCTGTGTGTGAACTGAGTATAAGTTTTAGAAAATATTGTGCTAGAAATCAGCAGTCCATTTTAAATTGTTTCTGTCCTCCATAGTGAAATATTTTTATGTAAAGTGAATAAATTGGATGATTGGTGGAAGAAGAAATTTAACATATGTACAGCAATGTTGGTTTAAATGAAAGCAAAAGGCTTGCATCATATGTATCCCACAATGCTTATGGCAAAATGACAAAAATACGTACCATTTTATGAATTAAATCCACTCTCAAACTCTCTATCACCTACTTTAGTACCTGGATTATTAAGAAAATAAAAAAATACATTTCAGTATTTATGTATAGGTAGACTATCAAGACAGGTAAGAGCAGGCTTTTTTGCTGGTGATACTGGATTTAAAAAATTAGGACCTAGTCTTGTACCACTGAAGTCTTTGTTAGTTTTGTAAAACTTTCTAGTGAACTTTGGACATCTATCTATCTATCTATCTATCTATCTATCTATCTATCTATCTATTTTGATACTGCACAAGACATGAAATAAATTTGCAGCTTCAATGCCAGCCTTGAAGAGAACTGAACAGTGAACAACTTACCATAGAATCCTCCTTAGTTTTACTCATTTCTAAATGTGAGGGGAAGAGAACAGGTGGGTTATGCTGGTGTTACTACTGCATAAAGTTGGTTTCTGGTAATATATTTCTGTTTTGTTTAGTTTAGTTTTAGAAGTCTGAAATAAATAGGATCTTCTATGAGTTCTTTACAGAAACTCATAGATAATATAAATCCAATCAGTTTCACACCTTGAAGTTTTTCCAGATATTCAGACTAATTCTTTCCTCATTTTTTATTGTTTGTAAAGCATTTTAAAACAGAAAATTACAGAAGAGCAAAGTAAAATTATTCAGAAGTCAAACGCTTTCATTATCATTTCACATGATGCCTATTTCTCCAATCCAGCCTCAATTCTTCCTGAAGTAAGCTAAAGTTAAAGTAAATCTCAGTTATGTCATACAAATGTTATTATCATAAATATGTTTGTATAAACTCTGAAAATTCTGCAATACAAAAATTGGTCCTATACCTCTATTAAAATAATTTAATTAACACCCAGCCTTTGGGTTGTTTTTTTGGTAGACTATTGAAAAGGGAGAACAGAGTAAATATGTGTAGAGTGAAGATATTATTATTAAAGGATAAAAATACATGTCCTCCTTGCATCATAGTCTCAAGATCAAACACAGTACTAAAAGATAATTTCTGAACCTGGAAATACATAATAGAAATTTCAAAAGATCTGAGCAATATAGTAAGAATGTAGTTATATTGTCTACTTCATGGATTTCTCAGATCTGGTTGTGCAGAAATAGAGGCTGGAGGGTATGTCACACAGTGATAATGCAGTGCTTAGCAATGCATCAGAACAGTTCTGCCCATCTGCGTGGGCATCAGAAGATGATCGACACCTGCTTTTGCTTCCTTCCTGTGTTTGCTAGGTACCCTTTCATAACTAGTAGGATGTAGCCTAAACTCTTTAAAAGGAAAGAGTAAACATAAATCTGAAAGCACATATGTAGGACAGCAAGGAGAGTACTTTTGTTGCAGTATCCTCATCTTAACTCTGAGTCCCAATGGCACATTTCAGTACATGGTGTTGGCTGTGTTGGTGCTATTCCACCGTGCTTGACACAGATTCCCCTGTATAGGATACACTTAACTATGTACTTATAAAACGTGTGTTTTGTTAATCCCAATGATATCATTAGGATTTTTCTTTCTGAACTGTTAGCTCAGATGTAATGCCTTGAAATTTGGTTCTTTTCTTAGACATACTTTCTGCTGAGCAAAAATGCTTCTTGGTTTTATTTTTTTTATTTTTTTTTAATTCCCGCTCACATGGAAATTTCAGCTAAATGCGTTTCACCTAGATCTGTTTATCTGCACCTCAAGTCCTGACCTGATACACATTTATTACTTGACTGAAGAGATCTGATCCTCAGATTTTAAAGCTGTTTTTCTGATATTTAAATGTCTGCATATGAGCAATTTTTTTCAAGGTACAGACTTCTGCTGGCAGTCCTGTGCCCTTGGCAAACCAACAGATTGCTGATAAAATGCTTAAATTCTCAGTGGAGTTTTTAATATTCCCTTAAATTTCCACTATTTACCTAAAATTTGTACTAAATAGGATTTTCTTGCATAAGAAATGATAAATAGGATCCTATACCTTGTACAAGTGTGGCAGGTGTTTGTTACAGCCTCTGAGAAGCTATGCTTTTCAAAATAACTATAATTTAGATTAATATCATTGATTATATTAGCAAATTCAAAGCCTACAACATTCAGAATCTTTTTTAACTTTTGGCCATGTCACTGCGAATTGCAATATTACTGTCAAATATTTTACTTTAGTCTTGTCAAAAATCTGTCATTTTTTTGATTTTTATTAAATTGAGTAATTTTTAAATACACTACTGGAATATTCCTCCTATGATAAAAACAACAGTTCCTAATATAGTGTAGGCAGATGTTTATTCAAGGGGAAAAGAATAAAATGGCATTACATTTTTGGTTTCCTACAGCCACAGACAGGTTATTTGTTAGAAATTATTATTAATAACTTAAGGGAATTAGAGAGTGCACAAAAATATAGGCAGAAAGCAATGGATTTCACACCTGCAGTGCATCCATGATTTATTCAGTGCAATTCTGCTTTGGAAAGGTATAATAAAAATAAAACTTACTTCTGCTGTTTAGGTGGTTTATTGGATTTATTTTTCTGTATGTAGAAAATGAGTTTCTTATTACTCCCTTGGCATGTGAGATGAATTGATAGCAATTTAAATTATACTTCAGATGTATAATGGTCAGAATGGAGAGGAACAAAACATAATAGAAAACTTAAAATGGACAGCATTAGCAATTTCTTGAGTTTTTAATATTACCTCAATTATGGTATTTGTTTCTGATGTTTCTGCTGTTCCTTGGGACAAGGAATTTATCAGCCTGAGTGTTTATTCCAAGAGATAACTATACATTGCTGAATTTTTTAGGGTACTGCCAAGTAACAAATTAAAGAAACAAGATAAACCTCAAAACAGTTCTGACTGATCCAGTGATAATCGTTGTGGTATACTGTTTGATCTTTTCTGTCTTGCAGTTTATCTAAAAGATAGAACTTTCCATCTTTACTTGGACACTTGGAGCTTAAGTCATTACGGAATCAAAGATGTTGTATTCATCAGTTGTTTTTTTTTTTTCTTTCTTTTTTTAAATTCCCCCACCAATTTCTGCTCTTCTTACAAGATGACAAAGCAATACAGTGAAAGGTCTATAAAGGTGAAATTTTATCCTCTGAGATGTGGAATTTGAAGATAATAATTCTGTAATCTCAGAATCATAGAATCATAGAATAGTTTGGGTTGGAAGGGACCTTTAAAGATCATCTAATTCCAACCCCCCTTCCATGGGCAGGGACATATTTCACTAAATTAGGTTGCTCAAAGCCCCATCCAACCTGGCCTTGAACACTTCCAGGGATGGGGCATCCACAACTTCTCTGGGCAACCTGTTTCAGTGTCTCACCACCCTCATAGTAAAGAATTTCTTATGTACAATCTAAATCTACCCCCTTTTAATTTAAAACCATTACCCCTTGTCCTATCACTGCAGGCCCTGGTAAAAAGTCTCTTTCCATCTTTCTTATAACCAATAAGGTTTCCCCAGAGCCTTCTCTTCTCCAGGCTGAACAACCCCAATTCTCTCAGCCTTCCTACATAGGAGAGGTGTTCCAGCCCTCTGATCACTTCCATGGACCTCCTCTGGACCCACCCTAACAGGTCCATGCATTTCTTGTACTGAGGACTCCAGAGCTGGATGCAGTGCTCCAGGTGGGGTCTCACAAGAGCAAAGTAGAGGGGGAGAATCACCTCCCTCAGCCTGCTGGTCATGGTTCTTTTTATGCATCCCAGGATACTACTAGATTTCTGGGCTGCAAGCGCACATTGTCAGCTTAAATCTAAATAGTTTATCTAGTTAAAGTGATCATAAAATCTGAAATGATCATACGAGCTTATAGTTAATACAGTTTCTTGCATTATTTACCTTCATAGTTCTTTGATACAAAATTGATTGCTTTACTATGTTTCTTGGTAAAATAGCTGGAAGGAAGTTTTGTGAAATCCAAGTTGGTTTGATTTAGTATTAAACTAAAATGTTCAAGTTCAATCATCAAATAGATATGTTCAAAATATTATATAAATTTAGATTTTGAGAGAGATCTTTCTGTGTAAACTTCAAGCTATTTTAAAATTACACAGTTAATAAGCAGTAAGATTAAAAGTACTATATCCAAGTAAAATAGAGTAAAATTAAAGACTTGGCTGAGGAAAACACTTTAAAAATTCTGGATCTGTTGTATTCTTAGTTGTGTTCAAGTGAACATAAAGTAGTTCCAGTGATATTATATTGGCTATTTTATAGTCATTTTCTGAAAACAAAAATTACTACTTTGTGAATATGAATATAAAGTTTTCTTCTATACATCTTTCCTCCCCACTGCAATGCACATTCCTCTTTAAAGAAATTCAGCTTGTCAGTAAATGGATCTGAAAATCATTGATATTAGTTGCCAGCAGTCTCAACTCACAATGTATTTATGCTTTCCTTGGCTTTCTCCTTAGTGACATGACTCTCTAGAGTATTGTCCTACTACTTCCTGCTACATACTCCCTCTTTCTCCCAAAAGACAAATTGTGAAGCTGAAGGAAAAAAGTCAGGCTGGCTGCAGAAGCATTAGGTCTTCGGGGATTCCTCCCTGAAGTAACGTGTTCCCTTAAGATTCATGCAGCAGACAGTGTCTGGTTCCTACCTCCATCCTGCTCCCTCCATCACTCTCTGAAGAAATAATACTGCAACTACAAGTTATAACATCAAAGGACAGCATCAGAGTAGTGAAAGAAATATATAGCATTCCAAGCAAAGTAGGAACCTAACTGGTTCCTAAGGCATTGTTTGGGCTTTTTAGGAATCCGTTTCATCTCATCTACCAAGTTCAGACGAATGTCATGAAATTAGAGAACTGTACTATCCCAACAGCAAACATTTTTAAGGGTCTTTTAGTCAGATTTTTTTCTTCCCCTCTTGCAGACAGAATTCAGCTCTGTAAGTAGTCCCATTATTGAAATAAGACTATTCAAACACTTTTTGTGATTACTAGCGACAGTATCTTGACCTTTGAGAGGACTTGAATGAAAGTATTATTTTTCTCGTTAAGATCTGGATGTTCATTTTCTTGCCTATAATTATCAAGGGGGCTGTGCCTGTGTAACCTTTGTACCTACAGACACAGAACTTTTGTATTTTATATAATATCTATGTCTGTCTATATAGAGACACATATACACCATTAGGGAGCAAGAGACATTTGGGATAAAAATGGCAGATCACTTGCTATCTCTATCAGCTCTCATATGTCTTTTTTTAATCAATTTTATCTTTTTTATTTATGTATATATTTTTTTTATTATTGTCACAGACATAGACACCTGAAAATAGATGATATAATTAAAAAGGGAAGATTTGCATCAATTAATAATAAGCTTCTCTACATTTCCATGTATTATGTCCCTTGAAATTATGAAAAGCATGGATCCCATCTGTTGCCAATGTAAATTTGGAAGCAAGAATCAGCATTTCTCATTTTCAGCAACTGCATTATCTGTCCACTCAAAAATCTAATAGAAGAAAATAAAAAAGATATAACACGCATGCATACAACTGCCACAATGTTGAGGCCTTTAAATAGCTTTAACTCTGAAGGGAATGCAAGTGCACTAGGTACCTAAAGGATTATACTATATAGACAGTCATGGTTTGTAATTTTATTAAAGACAGGATTATGTTACCTGTTTATATTGAAACTTTAAAATAAAAATTCATTATCCATCTATTTGGACGTAAAAGTTCAAAAGGACACTGTTTATTAAAAAAATGTCAATTTCCCTTTAATCCACAGGAAAGAAATTCTAGAATAGAGCATATAGCAACTGTTAATTCAGCATGTTCTTGCTGCTGATATAATTCTAACCCAGGAGAATATTAAATGAAATCATGAAGGAATGGAAAGGATGAGCATGTTAAAAGGGCTGAGGCAGAGACCAAGAGAGACTGATGATGCAATTACCCTTCTTCTAGGCTGTGCAATACTAATGTGATAAGGGCCTGCATAGTTCAACAGTAAGGATGAAGAGGCTAACAATAATTCTCAATTTAAAGTAGGTTTTCTTTGTGCTGGTAAAATACCCTGTATCTCATTGATTAGAATGCCAAGAAAGTTCTACATTGTGTCATGCTATTTGCAAAAGAAAATGCTAAAAGAGAGGTATTCAAATACTATTTAATGAGAACTGTGAAAGCTGAAGAATGGAGGAAGAAAGAATTGAGCAAATGTTAAGTTTAACACCACCAATATATTGCTAACAACAATAACGTACTGAATATTTATAGAAGCAGTAGATTAGTAAAGCTCCCTGAAAATCCCTCCATTGTTCCTCACAGGCAAAATTCACATTTAGAACCTGCCTTGCTCTCTAATAATATTTGACTTTGTGAGTATTTTTCATGTAAGAGGTAATGTTGCTCGATTGACCATTCACTTACTGTGCCTTTTATAATCTGTTATGATTTGTAAAACTGAAGCCTCTTTTTGAGCAGAGCAAGAATGCACAGTGCTTGCTGACTAGTGAAATTGATGTAGTTTGAATGATATTTTTCCTGATTTATTCCAATGAAACTGAGTGCAGAGTTAAATCTGTAGTCCTTGCTACAGAGTAAACTTGGCCATACATCATATAAGGCTTTTACAGTCATTGTAAAACAGTTAAGGAATCAGAATTAGTCTTATTTTACATTAAAGGCTATATTACACCATAAGGAGCTGTCATGGTTTAACCCCAGCCGGCAACTAAGCAGCAGCTAAGAGTTTTCACACAGCCAGCACCTAAGCACCACACAGCCACTCGCTCACTCCCCCTGCGTCGGGATGGGGGAGAGAATCGGAAGGGTAAAAGTGAGAAAATTCATGGGTTGAGATAAAGACAGTTTAATTGGTAAAGCAAAAGCCACGTGCGCAAGCAAAGCAAAACAAGGAATTCACTCACTACTTCCCATCGGCAGGCAGGTGTTCAGCCATCTCCAGGAAAGCAGGCCTCATCATGCGTAAGCATTACTTGGGAAGACAAATGCCGTCACTCCAAACGTTCCTCCCCTTCCTTCTTCTTCCCCCAGCTTTATATGCTGAGGATGATGTTGTATGGTATGGAATATCCCTTTGGTCGGTTGAGGACAGCTGTCCCAGCTGTGTCCCCTCCCAACTTCTTGTGCACCCCCAGCCTCCTCGTTGGTGGTGTGCCGTGAGAAGCAGAAAAGGCCTTGACTCTGTGTAAGCACTGCTCAGCAGTAACTAAAACATCCCTGTATTATCAGCACTGTTTCCAGCACAAATCCAAAACATAGCCCCATACTAGCTACTATGAAGAAAATTAACTCTATCCCAGCCAAAACCAGCACAGGAGTTATACTCTACTTTCTGTAATATTAATGTAAAGAACTTAATCAGTTCATTATCCTTTCTTACAATAAAATTTGGACACGTTTTCATTATTTTAAGCTAAGTTCAATAAATAGGTTGTGTGTTTCTTTCTGAAGTTGATGATACCATGGCTTGATTTATTGATGCATCAGTCTTCAAATTCCACATCGGTTAAATATTTTATACACTGTTGTCACCAATCTTCTGGTAAAATAAGTTGTGACCATTTCTGGACACGATCTTTTGAAGGACCTGCAATTCACCTTAAAGTGAGAAGAGAGTTTGTCTTACAAGAGGATCAAGACTGAGGGCTCTGAAGACTATCGTGATCTGCTTTTTGCTCCTGGGTTCACTGGTAAGTATAACAGCCTTGCTTATCTCTGTATAATGACTTCTGGATTCTTATATTCATTGCATTTTATGGGAAAGAATTTTGTGCACTGGGAAAACACAATACTTAATAATGTGTAATACTGAAATTTAATACTCTAATATTGTATAAGAATGCAAGATGCAAGAGGCATCTTAACCTTTCATGTTTATGTAGTTTACTGTAAAGCAGATTTACAGTTTTAATTGACTGAAGATTATTACCTTCTGATATCTCTTTGGCAGTCTAGAACTGAGTTTGGTCTTATTCCAGTTTTAATATTAATTTACACTTATTTCTTCAAAGCTGGGAATTGTAGGTGTTGATCCAGTGCTTTGGGCAATTTCCCCCGCAAATTAGGAAACAGAGTCCAAGACATAAATAAATGTTTGCATATAAATATACCAGACTCTACCCACATCACCCACAATTTGAAGGAAAAAGGGAAATAAATGGCAAGGGGCAAGGGGAGGGGGCTTCAGTGTGCCCAGAACATTAATAAATCCAAGCTTAGGTAGATCAAAGCTATCCAATGATATTCTTCACTGGTGTACCTGAAATGAAGTCTATGAAAACCTGTCATGATCAATGACAATCAATTTATTTGCAGCTTCAGTAAATACAAACTGGGAGATAATGAAGACTGTACAGCTTGTCATTCACAAAGTTAGGACAAAGACACATTAAACACCTTGGAAATGTGCATACAATGTTTTCTGTACTGCACTTGTACATATCTGCACAGATTAATTCAGTTTTCAGCATCATCAGCCATTGTTGCAACCACTCTTTCACAGATAGTGAAAATACTTGTCCAGGCTGTTGCTTTTTTCCTCATAAATATCATCAGCCAATCAGCTGAGCTCAGGTGTCCTGAGCTGTCCCTGAAAAATGTCTGAATCACCTTGTTCCTCCAGAACTATTTATGACCCAGCAGTTTTGGCGTCATGCTGACAATTTCTGTTATGACTCTACAGAATCCTTTGACTGAAGGAATGGAGGACCTGTTCCTTTTCTCTAAAGTCAAGCAGAAGGGGACAGCTACTCAGTTATTCATATAGGAAAAATATCAAAGAAGATGGGTAACTACTCGCCCTTTGGACCAGTGTCCTTGAGTACCAGTGTTTCACCATATTATTTCATCCCTGTGTTTCACTCAAAGGCAAACTGAATATTTTCCTAAGAAACAAGGAGGTAGGGTGAGTTTTCACCTGTAAAATGAATGAGGACAAAATCTGTGCCAGATCTCTTCTTATCTCACCTTGTCTCCAGAAGGCATACCCTGAAGCTTCCTTAACCTTAAATGCTGTGTCTAAAGCCCATATATTTTACTTTAGTCACTACAAAAAGCCCCAAAGTTAGATCTGGTGGACTGACTATCTGCGAACGGAGGAAACCATGGATCTAGTAAATACCTATGTAAAATGTGTGCTTTGCTGATAAGCTTTGTAGATTTCTAGGAAGCAGCAGGTGAGATAGCAAGTGATGTGGCGGAGGCAGACTTCAAACAAAACAGCAAGGTGTATTGCTTCTAAGCAAAAAAAAATAATGTCACAGGCATGTGCTTGGGAGACAGGAGCCAGCCCACAGCTACAGTTAGTCATAGCTGTGTGTTCTAGGTCAAGCTGCACAAAACCTTTGAGAGGACCTCCTCCCTGTGAGATCAGGGCTGACATGGTGTATAAGTATTCTTTGGCTACTCAGGCAAATAGTTACAAACACAAATCAGCAGACACTGGAAAGCTCCCAGAAAAAAATCCAAAAGGACCTAACATCAGAGCACACCACCAGCATGGTGCAGGAACACAGCTTATGTGATTGGGAGAGATCTGGGAAAGAAAAAGAGAAAAGGTTTAAGCATGCAACACATGTTGACTAATGCAGCAAGCAGTTTCTGCTGGTCAAGAGATGAGCATCATTAGGACATACACAAATGAAGGAATCATGCTTGTACAAACAGACTCCTTCCTTGTCCATGTTCCCCACAAAGAAAGGGATGTATGGGCTTTTCCAGAGGAGCATCCTGTGCTTTTTACATTGCTTGGCTGTTGGGATTTTTCTTGATTTTCAGCAGAAGTCACAGTGGTCAGGAAGTAACTAAAAGATCAGATAGTAATATAATCTCTACTTAATGGCTTTGTTTAGTAGTCTCTACTACTCCATACAGCTGGGAAAGTCATACGAGGCTGCCTAGAGGGAATTCCATACACGTAGATCATGGAGGACTAGAGGGCTTAGAGGATAGTATTGCTCACCTCAGAGGCAAACAGACCTGAAAGGTACATGCTTTCCCCTAACATCATTGCAGATCAAGTGATAGTTTACAAACTCCACAGAGCAATGGTGATCCTCTCCAATGCCACAGTGAAGCTTCTGAAGGTCGTTTGCTCACCCAAGAGAGGAGGCACCAGTTCTTCACACAGGCCTTCAAATGCAAGCCTACTAATCCTTAATTTCCTGAGTTTTTAGGTGGTCAGTAGATGCCTACCAACGTTAATTCAATTACGAGTTTCAGTGTTTAGGAGGACTAGTTCAAGCCATGTTTCAGAGTTCATGGTCATTTACAAAATAAATATGAGATCTAAACAAGAAACGATAAAATTATCCAAATGGTTACTCTTTGTATGTGCAGCCACTCTGACCAGCTGGCCTCTCTGTCCATGATCATGACCTGGGGTCATAGGTTTCCTTTATTAAAAACTCTTTTTACAGAACTTAGATGAAGGCAGAGGTGCTACCTTTTGCTTCTTTAACTAAAGTAATTATTGCAAAGCTGAACACATGCATTGAACCCTCTTTGTAATATTATTTCCTGAAGCTGTTTCCTAATTTTGCTGAATAAATTATTAAACATAAATTGTAGCTATCTAACTACTAAATTCATATGAGATAGAAAAAAAGACAAAAATTTACGTTCTACTCTTTATGTCACATTCTTCCCCATTTTCATATGTAGGGCTCTTCTGCAAACTTTTTCAAAATCAGGTTGAAACACAAACATCTATGACAAGTAGGCCAAGGTCTAAGCCTATAGGGATGATAAAATCCCACAAGCAGATGCTCATCTCCTTCTGCCAAATCAGTTATCCAAAGAGGAGAAAGCTGACCAGAGTCCTAACTCTGGAGCAGCTAACACCTGGGAGAAAAGGGATAGGTAACTGCTACCACATCGGCTGGACCTCTCCACTTCCCTTACTGTCTAGGATGAAGAAACATTCAATGAATCCAAGCTCTACAGAGCTTTTTGCAGATCTCATTGCTTTACCAGATCAGGTAAATATCCCTGCAGTTTGATCATTGTCAGAATTACCAGCAGTGCTCACTGAGTGCAAAGAGATGTTTTCATTGTATGAAGAGCAAAAAGGAGTGGGTGAATTGTGCCAACTCTGGGCACTTACCCAGAGCTTTCCAATGTGGTCACAATTTCAATTTGAGACAGAACAATTGGAGTGAGATGGCTGTGTTAGAGAAGTACATTGTTTATTCCTGTTGGATGATGGTTTAGGCAAAAATTGTTGTTTCCAAAATCTTTCCAAATAGCAGACTTTGAGAATATGAACAAGAGTCAATCCCGTATGAGTTGAAGCAAGACCAAAAGGCAATCCCTGAGGTAACTATCAAAGACAGTATAGAGCTACAGTACCAGAAAGGACAGCAATATAGGCATACAACCTATTTATCCATTCTCTTTTCCTGCTGTTGCAAGGTCTTGTCTTTCATTAAATCATTTTGAGTATTGTTGTACTGTTTTATTGACTAACTCCTATGCTCCTTTTCTGGGTGAAAACTGTACCTCAACCTCACTATGTTCAGGCATACTAATGTCAAACTCGAAGATCTAATTTATTTGGGGATGCAAGCTAGTAAGGACAACTGTGTATATTCTCAAACAATGGCACTTAATGCATCACTGGGACTGAGATATGTCCAAGCCTAAGATCATAATTAGCTGGAACTGAAGGATGTGGTCCTGGAATAAACTGCTTTTTTGATATCTAAGTATTCACACCAGGACAGAAAGTCAGGCATATTGTACAGCTACAACAACTTCTTTTCTGTAGATACTACTCAAATTGTTCAGATATGTTTATCTAAGAGAGCTGTGATATAAATTATAGCAGATAATTTACACCATGAATTATGACCTCCTTATAAAGTTATTTTAGGTTAACCTAAGCAAACCAAGGGCAGAACGAAATAGCTACTGCAATAGCTTATTTCAGCTTAAGTACCCTATAAAAATAGTAGAATAATATGTTAACATAGAAACTATTTAGAGATGAATCCATCCATTCCTAAAGTCACTTATTTTTTATCAAAGCTTACACTAGAGTAATATCAGGAGATAGTTTCCCAATATTTTATTGCTCTGTACTCAAAGGAATAAGAACAGATCTTGTTCTACATCTTGTAGCCCCACCATACAGAAGTGATTTTACTTTGTTGTTTAGTTTCCAAACCTGGAAAAGTTAATTATTGTTGTTGTTATTGTTATTATTATTACTACTACTACTACTTTCTTTATTTTGCAGCTGGATATAAGCATTAGTGCTAAAGTACAAAACATAGATGTTTCATCAGTTTTCGCATAATTTCCTTTTTCACATAATTTACAACAACTTGTAAATTTGTTTTTTGTTATAATCCGTTTAATAACCTAGTAATTAATAAATGTAATATCTTTAAGTATTCAGTACTTTACATGAAAAATCTCCTGAACTATAATAATTATTCTTTTTTTTCTTTCAGGAAATTAAAAATAGCACATATCAATAGCAATGGAAATGCCAGCTCCACCAGAAGAACAACAAATAACACAGGCAGCAGTGACTGCTGTGGGTTGAAGTGACTGTAACACAGCTAGTAAACTGTTGCTGTCTGGAGGACTCGCACTTAGGGCCCTGGCAACCAGTGTTGCAGTCTGCCCAGGTAACTGAACCAAACATTTCCAACCCAAGGATCTAACGGTGAGTAACAACTCACACGTATGTGCACACATCTGTGTGTTTGTCAGACATCATGTCTTAATATGTTGAAGGAAAGACAATTTCCCTTTATTACTGGCTATGGCGGAGAAAAAAAAAACTTACAAGGAACATAAGAACTTCTCTGTCATGCTCCCAAACCCAAAAGACAGCTGCTATCAGCATCAAAAATAGCTACCACAACTTCTAAAAGTTGCAATACCTTCACACTTATCTCACTTATCAGTTGAGATTTATTTATTTATTTATTGCTAGCTGCACAGGCCCTAGGCAGTACACAACTTGCATCTTCCCTAACCCATAGGCATACATAGTAAGTTTGATATATTATTTTCTCAAAATAAAATTGACAGAGCCAGAAGAAACAATAAAATGAGAGACGGAGAAAGAGTTGCAGGGGAAGTGCAGACAAAAAATTAAACAAAGTTCCAGAGCTGGAGTGGGAGAATCAAAATGGGTTTGAAAAATGATTGACAAACACTGGAAAAGATTTGATGGAAAGAAAATGTAATTACTGCATTTGTGTAAACAATTAGACTAATTCCCCTCTCAAAAATACATATTCAAGTAGTTAATTACCATAGTGAAAATTTCATATGATGTGAGTATGTAGTGCTTACCCAGGTCTGAGACAGTGTAGTAGGATAACAAAAAATATGCCAGATGATGGATTGCAAAATCCAGTTTCTGACATATTTATGTTCGAAAACAGGTGCCTGACTCCTACTGATTGTAGTGTAATTACTCTTGGAATAAATTGCTGTTCCACATCAGAATCTTAATCTTTATACCAAACTCGTATACTTATTTAGATAAACACAGAAGTACTCAGAATACCTCCCATTGGAGTTCATGGAATATTTTTGGTCATTGGTGGAAATAACATTAATTCCACCTGGTCCTCTGCAATTAACCCACAGACCTGATCTGTAAAGCTATTTGTTTGACAAGATGTATTTATATTGACACTTCCATGGTTTTTTACAGGGACCTGTACTATTGCAAAGGATGTACTTTTTATTTTTACCAGCCAGAGTTCATGAGATAAAAAAATAAGTTGATTAAACATACTTATGAAATAAGTGATCTATAAAACTGCATATGAACAAGGAGGGCACTTGGTGTACAATATTGCACTAGCAATTTGTACACTGGGATTGCCATAAGACTTCTCTGTTTGCCATATTGACTTTTAAAGTATGTATATATAAAACAATATTGAGTGTGAGTGTCAAATTCATCCCTTGTATCCTTTCGAACTTTAGATACTTGACCTACTGCCACAAGTAAGTCAGTAAGATCATTTGTACAGTGTTTGCAAGTCTAAGCAAGTTGAGCCAGGTATAGATATCTAAACAAAACTGAACTGTAGCTGAATAATGAATGTGCAGTGTGCAGGCTCTACTAATACAGATTTTTTTTAATGCAGTCTTTAATTTTTCTACAGTACAAGGCCCTCACCATTAGATGACAATTAATTCTCTCAGGTGAAGTCAACTTCACATATAAATATGCTTGTGTCTGTGTGTACATACATAAAATTTAAATGTTCTTCCAGAAGAAGAACAGCTATTCTTTAAACAAAGTTTCTTAGTTAGAAATTTCTGGACCACCTTTCAAAGAAGTAAGTGCTGTTACATCCATTTAAGCAAAAGTTCAGGTGGAATACAAGAAGCCATTAAACACTAAAAAAAGGAAAAATCCAAATCACCTTATTTAGATAGTGTTGTGAGGCCATCTTCTTCCTTATTTATTATCTTCCAAAGTACATTTATCACAATGTGATGAACATTTGAAAACTCAACATCTTTCATGGAAATAGCTATAGCTGTACATCCTCTCTACTGTCAAGCCTTTTTTAACATTCTGCACTTTGTTAATTCCTTCTGATTTAAAAAAATCCTCCAATTATCTTAAACACTCTTATTTCTTTTCTACTTGTAAATGCTAGCTAATAACATGAGAAAAGTAAACATAACCGGCTAACTTAATATCACACCCAAGCAATTCTGTCCCAAATATTTTGACCGAAAAATAACCTAAGAACTGAAACACAAGCAATTCAGGATAATGTATATTACTATAAAACATAAAATAGTTTTGATAATCTAATTCAATTTTGTTCACATATGTGATTTCTACCTGAGACATGAAGTCAGTTAGCAATTTACCTGATAAGTGTGTACATTTGTAGATGTATTTGAACTTATTTTTCAGCGAAAACAAATTACTAACTGCCAGGAAATTGAATCAACGTATTCAATAATCTTCTTTTTCCAGTGTGGTTCTTCTTCAGATTACTTGTACTGTTTAAATGAATTACTGGAATCTTGACAGTATTGTTTAAACAAACAATCATGGAAATTTCAAAGTCCATTCTTAAGTGATTTCTTTATTAACTACCAGTAAATGATGATAACAAGCAGAATACATGTGACAGAACAGGTGGTTTTGAGGACAGAAAAAGAACCAACTCATCCTTATTACTGATAATCCTTCAGAAGCAGGACAAATTAGATTACATTAGTAGTTCCAGGTTTAGTTTGCAAGCTAGAAAAATAAATACAAAGCATTTAATGAAACAAATAGGAGAATTACATTCACAAAAATAAATTTTCTACTTGCATACATTTTTCAAATTAGTCATGTAAAGCTTACTGTAGTCTATTTTAAAATATTCTGGATAGTAATACCTTTGAAAATCTGAATAAAATTTTTCTTACAACATGGGAAAATAATTAATTCCAAATGTAAAAAGGACCATCTTTGTTTAGTTTTTCAAGTATTAATATTGTGAAGTTTGAACTGTCAGAAACAGAAAACATAAGTAAATATTTGATACTGAACAGTTTATTTCTTGAAACATTTTAGAAGCCATTCCACACAAATAACTTCATACAATAATAAGATAATTTTGAGCAGGGTTTATCTGGAAATTATAGAATAGTTATGTAGAACTGTAGATGCTACCACCTTTGTTAATAAATCTAGTTCACAACTTCCATCAAGAACCAGAGAAAAATCTTTTAAGTAGAAAAGGTCCCCTGGCTGACCTCACAGTTGGTTATGATAAAGAGGAGTCTTGCAAGCCATAGAAAAGTAGCCCTTGTAAAAGTTTTTATTTCCCTAGGAACAACAACAAAAAAAGATTAAAATGATAGGAACAGATTTTGCCTCATCTGCCTCAGCTTTACAGGCAATTCACAACGCACCAAGTTTACTAAAGTATATAATTAGTCGTTAGAGAAAACTCCTCTCTCATATTTGTTTTTCTATGTTAGAATTTGCAAACTATATTTTTATTTGGAAAATTTATTTACAATTGTTTTGACTTTGGGTGAGCTGTGGCCTCTTTGTGCATCACTCGGCAAATACAATTATAATTTGTGTATCATTTTGCAAATATACATTTTTATGTTCAAGACAGAAGTAATTTCTGCAAAATTCAGTTCTGATATTTTTTTCTATTTAATTAATACAAGTTTCTAGATGGAATATTCTTTTTTTTATGTCTTCAGAAGAGCAATCTATCCATTAATTTTCCACTAATGGTTCCAGTACAATTAGCTTTAGGTACAATACAAGCCAAGAAATATATGGAAACAGACACTTGGCATATTTAGCAAAAAAAACAGAAATGCTTTTCTATTCATTAAAAAAAAATTTCAGAAAAGTGTTTCTATTTCATTTAATGATAATCTTTGCTCTGTTTCTCATTGAATATGATAGCAGATATACTCTCATGACATTTTAACATTTCTACCTGTCCTGCAGCATATTTTTCTACCTGAAGAGTGAATTTCACTGATTAACACTGTGTTCCTGTACAACTGATACCTCTTGCCTTCAGGACAAGTTGATTTATATTCCTCTAATACTATAAGAGAAAGAGTGCTATGCATGAAGTGCATTGCATTATTTTGTTGAAATTCAATATAAAAATACAGCATCACAGATGACTCAGAAAAGCATAAGTGAAATAGAAAAGATACTGCTTCCAAGTGGAAGACCACGTAATAAAAGTTGGTGTCAAATTTCAATAAGTAATCATGCACTACTAGAAATGATAGGTTAATTATGACTTTGATCATTTTGCAGGTAATCTGGTAATCAACCTTTGTTTTCCAGATATGTATGCTTCCTTCTCAAGTGAAAGATCAGGAATATACTGGCAACTTGTTAGAAGTGTGATAGGTGATTTATTTTGTGATTAGGAAGAAGAAAAAAAAGAAAAAAAAAAGAAAAAGGAAAGAATGTGCACCTTAGCTGCCATAGTAATCTTCCACAGCCATGCCTGGAATCATTTAAACAAAATACAGATGGTTAGTAGGTTACCACATGCACTTACTGACTGCTTCATCTGAAATTAATGGTTATGAAGCATTACTGTTAATCAAGGGTTTATACAATCAGATCATTGTGCTCTTATGACAACTGAACATTTGATTTATGCTTACAGGCTTTAAAAAGTGTTGTGAAACTATGCAGTGAACCCTAATGGAGAAAGTGAGGGGGAAATAAATGCTTTTACTCATAAGCCAGCTACATTTTTCTTTTTAAAGGTCAATCAATGACAGCATGAACTTTTTCTTTTTCAATACTGAGAAGCAGCAATAAATTCCTTTCACCATACATGGTGGATCAGGTACACTGCTGGATGAGTTTTAATTCCAAAAATCATAATAAGTGACCTTCTTTTTAAAATCACCATTGTTTATCTTGACAGAAAGATAGCTTATATGACAGTTTTCTTAAATTTCCACAATATTGATATTTCTTGTCAAACTGTCAATCAAAAAGAATTTATATTAAAATCCTTCATTCTTCAAAACTCTTCTGATATAGAAGTTCAAATATTGTCCATAGTGAGAGGGAGATCTATAAAGTCTAAGCTATGCTAGGTACTGTAAGATCAATTTTTAATCAAGATAGGTAAACATTTGAAGAAAAGAACCAAACCAACTTATGTTGTTTGCACATTTGGCTAAATCCTAGAGTGATTACAAACCTATAGGAGTTTGACTGAGCAAAGGTTGAGTGAAAACTGAGTAAGAACTTAAGGATAAGATCATATAGACATATTTTATCATTGTTCTGGAATATCTTGAAGTACAACTGCTAAAATTACTTCACATATTGGCAGATGTGGTGGCAGAGCTTACAGTGAGCTTCATCCTGATGTAAAGGATAATGAAACTCCAGAAGAGAAAGGAGGTTGGCAAAGAGGCAAGGACTTTGCAGGTACATTGTAGCTATGAAGACTGCTTTAATGCTTTGGGGACAACTAAATTCACAGCAATCACTGTCCTAAGGGGCAGATTTCCTGTCTTTACATCACATAGACTAGTTACTCAGGCAAAGTAATAAGGATTTTTAATTACTGAAGCTAATTAGAGTTTCAATTTATTTACACCTGTCTTTAAAATTATTTTTAAAATACCTATATCTATTGATTTCATTGTCTTGTTCTGATTAATGGAAACAGTGATAACATGTAATTAGCATAAATGCTAAACCAGACAGGATTTTTGCTAAAGCTCGTGTTGAATTTGAATGTTTATGTTAGTTTATTCTTGGTTCTGAAACTCTTTAGTTTTTAAAAAGACAACAATGAGTAAATGGGGATATTGAAATATATATCATATTGGAATATGGTAAAAAGAGGCTTAAATGTAGCACAGTGAATAATAAAAACCTGTATTATCTGAGAAACTTGAAGAATATGTTTTATTGATTAAACTGAATGAAAAAAATAAACCTTTACTATGGTGGGACAAGAATAATAATACAAGACACTTTTGCGGGGCAATATTCTAGCTAATTACGCTGCCAGTTATAATTAGAAGAATTAACGTGGCAGTTAATAGTTCATGGCTGGTGCTCTCAGTCTGTTTTACACAATGCCAGCCAGGAAATTGCCTTGTCAATTACAATTAAAGTGCTAACACAATGCTTTAAGGTCACAAATGCTTTAGCACAGTGCAGTAAGGTAGACACATGTGGTTGCAATGTTAAGAAATTACTTAATGTTTAGATAAAGGTTATTTAAATGTTTAACTGCTTGTAAATTGAATTGAGTTTGTGACCAACAGAGTGTCTTGATTAAGTGACATTACATATGTTATGATACATATGTTAGTGAAAAGAGATATAGAAAGAATGTCAGGTTGCTCCCATCTTCCTATTTCAACTAACTGAAATTGGTTGACGTCCCAACAGAGGACCCATGCTGGCATAGATGCTGGCATAGCTACCTTATGACATACTTTCAGTGAACGAAAATGGGAACTGAAGCACTCCTGTAACCTCTCTGCTTACGTAAGATCACCATTTAGATTCCACACAGCTTTCTTCTCTCCGCCATCCCATTCACTTACACACATAACATGCACACACATAAATATGGGGAGTGAATGGTAACTACTTGACCCTTGCTGATGGAAGATTAACTCATTCTCAATTTTGAGGCTTTGTATATAAGACGACCACCAATTTTTGGTCCATTTCAGAAGAAATAATAATAAAATAAGAGCTTATATTTGAAGTCATGATGTATTTACTATATGTGTAGCAAATGTGTATCAGAAACGCATACCCCAAACAGTGCCTGAAAACCAATGTATCTTTAACAAGAGATAGGTAATAGTCTACTAATCTGTCTTCTGATGAGTCTGTTTCTGTACTCGTTTTGAGGTTTGGATTTGTTTGGGGTTTTTCAGTGTGTTTAAATACTTTATAGAAAAAGCCATAGTCAAATCCTTGACCATTTAAACTGTCACTAAACTATGTAAACTGTTATTTAAACTATTTAAACTAAGACTATTTCCTGGGAATTCTTCTCTAGAAAGATTCAAGGACCCTGAGGACTTCCTTACTCCAGGAGGTGAGGTATGGAGTTCAGCTGGCTGAGGCCGAGGTCAGCTCCTTTGCTGACAAGAGCTGTTCTGAAGGGAGCCAGGAGTGAGGGCCAGCTCCTCCTTTTCTTGGGAGCTGAATTTAGACTGAGATTGTACTGCTGGCCCCTGCCTGTACTACACTGCAGGCACAACTGTGCCTGGTTTGCCTCCCTGACCCTGTCTGTGACTTGCTGGTTTGGCTTCCTGGCTTGCCCTCAGACCTGCCTCTTCACTGCAGCCTTGCTGGGTGATCACTGGACTGTGCCTGATCTGATCCCTGTTTCTGGGCCTGGTCCTGACCTGGGCTTGCTGCTCTGCATCCCTGCTCCTTGTTGGTGCAACCATTGCTCCCTCCTGCCCTGCTACCGTGCTCAGCTCCCAGCTGACCTTCTCCTGTGGAGCAGCCAACCCTCACTGCCCTTGGCAATTTTGTCCTATGCTCTCAGTCCTCTAAATAGATGCATCCTTTTGTCAGACAGCTTTACATTATAAACAGTATCAAGAAAATCTGTAGTTTGCACATATGTGTGGGAGGTTCATAACACGTGAATATCTTCCATTTCTTATCGAGGAGGTAAGGGATCTCCCCTCCATTTGTAGGTGCTAATAATGCTATCATACTGTTCTTGCTTATGCTCGTGCCCTCTTCTCTGTCATCTCTCCTGATCTTTCTGCCCCCTCAGGCCCCTGCTCCTCACACTTCTCTGCTCATACAGTTCAATTTCTGATTTATAGCTTCTTTTTTTTACATGAGGTTTTGTAGGGAATTAAGATTAGTGTGTTGGGTTTGTGTAGCAGGGGAGGGGCTACAGGGGTGGCTCCTGTGAGAAGCTGCTAGAAGCTTCCCTGGCTCCAAAATCGGACCTGCCTCTGGCCAAGGCCCGGCCCATCAGTGACAGTGGTAGCGCCTCTGTGACAGCATATTTAAGAAGGGGGAAAGACTGCTGAGGGAGAGAGAGAGCAGAAAGAAGGAGAAGAAGAGCTACAGTGAAGAGAGAAGTGGGATGTGAGAGAAACAACCATGCAGACACCGAGGTCAGTGAAGAAGGAGAGGGAGGAGGTGCGCCGGAGCAGAGATTCCCCTGCAGCCTGTGGTGACATGGCAGGCTGTCCCCCTGCAGCCCATGGAGGTTAATGGTGGAGCAGAGATTCCCCTGCAGCCTGTGGAGGACCCCACGCTGGAGCAGGTGGCTGGGCCTGGAGAAGGCTGTGACTCTGTGGGAGAGCCCATGCTGGAGTAGTTCATGGAGGACTGCAGTGTGTGGAAAGGACTTGAGTTGGAGAAGCTCATGGAGGGCTGACCCCCATGAGAGGGACCCCATGCTGGAGCAGTTCGTGGAGGACTGCAGTGTGTGGAAAGGACTTGAGTTGGAGAAGCTCATGGAGGGCTGACCCCCATGAGAGGGACCCCATGCTGGAGCAGGGGAAGAGTGTGAGGAGTCCTCCCCCTGAGGAGGAAGGAGCGGCAGAGACAATGTGGGACGAACTGACTGCAACCCCCATTCCCGCCCCCTGCGCCACTGGTGGGGGAAGAGGTAGAGGAATCGGGAGCAAAGCTGAGCCCCGGAAGCAAGGAGGGGTGGGGGGAAGGTGTGTTTTTAAGATATGGTTCTATTTCTCATCATCCTACTCTGATTTGGTTGTTAACAAATTAAATTGGTTTATTTTTCTCCAAAATCAAGTCTGTTTTGCCTGTGACCATAAGTGGTGAGTGATCTCTCCCTGTCCTTGTCTCGACCCACGAGCTTTTTTTTGTTGTATTTTCTCCTCCCCATCCCACCTGGGGGGGCAGGAGTGAGTGAGCGGCTGTGTGGTGCTTTGTTTCTGGCTGGGCTTAAACCACGACAATTAGAGTTTCACCTTCTGAGTGCCATAAAGGAATGTAAGTTTTTCTTGCATTTATCCCAAATAACTTTCAGCAAGGTAACACACAACCTCTAGTAATACCTCAGTTGAAAAAAAAGTAGAACTCCTTGTCTCTGTAAATTAATCTTCTCTAGTACTTGTGTGTAGACTTAGGAGTTTCTTAATTGATCTTAAGGTAAAAAAAAGAAAAATGGAGGTGCCCTCCTTGCTTTTGGAACACTTGTTTGAATTTCCTGTACTTTAATCAAGCAGGACTGAAATGACTAAGGAAGGGATTTGTGAAAAAATACTGAATGAAAACAAACTCATAATAGTTTAGTAAGAGAAAAGAGGAACCTCTCTGCCCAGTCACCTGTTCAACTTTTTTCAATAACTAGTCCAAAAGACCATCAGAACTAGAGCTTGAGGACTGGTGCATTTAATAATGCAATATATGTATGTTTCCTAATGTTTTTTTTTCCCCCACCAGCAACAGGAAGCTTATATGATGCAGCTAGTTAATATCCAGTTTTACCCAGTCATATCTGAAAGCAGAGAACCTTTGCCCTCAGATCACAGAATTTCTGCTTATAAAAGAACAAAGTAAAAGACCAAGGCTTGCAAGTGACTGTAATACAGCACACTCAAGAATATGTGGGTGTTTCTACTAGATGCTTTGAGTACTGTGGTTCTTTTGTTCACTTAAGGACAGTAAAGCTTATTATTGTCCTCTTAAGTTCAATCAAAATGTTTCAGAGATGATAATTCAGTGGGAGTGAGGCAAAAGGACCTTGTTTGAACACCTATTTATTATGCAGAGAGCAGAACCGTGGTGTCATGACTGCTTTATCTGATCAGCTGTATCTTCTAATGAAAACTTGAAGATAAACCCCCAAAATAGCTTAGGAAAGAGGAACTGTGAATCCTCACTTTTACATGTCTGGTTCTTAAAGTAAAGTACTGTGTTAAGTTTCCATACTCAATTCATGAGGAGATTTAGGCACTTCAGAACTAGGTTCAAGAGAGCCAACATCTGAGCCACCTTCAAACAATGCACAGATTGTGGTGTTGCCCAAAGGTAGCCAACAGGGACAAGAAAAATGAATTGATATGTAAAATTTAGTCACTTCAAGAACTGTTTTGGTGAGGGGTTTTTTTTCTTCTTTTTTTTTCTTTTTTTCTGGAGCTAGAATTGATTCTGAATCTGAAGTCTCTGCTGAGCCTGAGATGGAATTGAACCAAATATATATTTTCAGCTACCACTTCAGAAGAGAAATACAACTAAAAATTTATAAAGTTGTATATTTAATAATGTCAGCCCTAAAAACTCTCTCTGGATATAAATTGACATTTCAGGATTCTTCTTGGCTCTCTTGGTACATTTGTTTTCCATCCCTCATAAGAGGAATAATTAATCTCAACTTCTTTGCCTTTCATTCCTTACTCTTTCAGCTTGTTAGGATTGAGAAGGCAAGAAATTTAGGGACGAAGAATAAAGCAACTGTGTGAAAACGCAAGAAATAATATGATGGGATACCAAGGAATTCCATACTGGGGCCAGAGGTGAATCTTTTCTTCAGATTTTGAAAGGTTTTAAGGTTTTGCTTGACTAATTGGAACTGGAAGAATCAATTTCTCTTCTGTCCTGTCAGATTCCTAACCCACTTAAAATCTCTATTTTTTTAAAGGTATATAAATCAATTGCTGCTGAAGTATAATTTAACTTTACACCATTTTATTTTACACTTTACACTCTATTTTATTTTCAGAAATTTAAAGAAAAATCTGTAATTTATATATAAAATAAATTGAAAACACGTTTTTTCTTGTTTCTTTATTATGGCAGCTAGGTAACAATTTCTCTAATCTCACTGTGTAACATTCAAGAAGCACTTTTTATGTCAGAAAATTAATTTGCAAAACCTTCTCAGAGAGAAAAATAAGAGATAACGCTATACATTACTGAAAGTCTCTGGAGTAAGAGACAAATAAAATCTTTATAAAAATATCTTAATCTTTGCCTAGTATTTACTTTAAATGATTCAGTCTATCTACTAATTCTCATAATTTGTACTGATAATTAACATTAAAATTACACTAAGATAAGACAGAAGCAAAACACAAAAGCAGAATTTCCTTCCACTTTTATAACTGGGGTTTAAGTGAAGAAATAACCAGAGTTATTCAGCTGAGAGGTTGAGCAACCTCATTCAGCATGAGGCTGATCAGATTACTTTGAAGACTGGAGGCTATTTTTCTTGTTTTATGATCTCTCTATACTGTTTTCCACTTATTAGAAAAAAAGTGTTTCTCAGATTCAGTTCAGTATCAATTAAAAGGAAGCATATCTTCATTATCTAGTCATTGGTGTTAATTGTGCCATTAGTTAAAATATCTTTTAGTTGTTTCACTTCTTTCATTTTCTTTTTTTCTCTTCTTTTTTTCCTCTAAATAAATGATCAGAAGAGTAAGAGATGAGAATTTCCGTATAATTCAGCGTCTGCATTCCAAGATCTGTACCTATTCCGACATTACTATTCATTTATTTTAAATGTTGTGAGAATGTTGTCCCTGGTTAAAAGAATGATGATTATTTTTTAATTATAATATAACATAAAATAAGATTCCCATCTTTTATACAACACTGACAATATAATGAAAAATCTAAGAATATGACTGCAAAGCTTGTAGAATTATAACTGATTAAAGAAACTGATTAAACTACTATGCAGGATGAATAAAAACAATGTAGTTAAAATGACTACATGAGATTAATTCAAAGAAATAAGAATATAAGGTTTTTGACAAGCTCCTTAAGAATACAGACTGAAATAGAATTCTGGGCAATTATGTTTTATTAATCTTTTTGTATATATGAAAATATCAATCTGTCTTTTTAATTTAGTGGTATTGTTGCATGACATGGAAGAATTCAAGAAATAAATTAACATTCTAAATATTACATTAAATAATGTAGTAGAGAAAGTTTCCAAAGCTATTTTGTTATATTCTACTACTAAAAAATTTAGAGCCTTTAAGCAATTTTACACATTTAAATTCTAGTCCTGCAACTACTTGCATGTGTACAGCTTTACCTATTATGCACTTCAACCATAGGCTTCTGAGGTCAATAAAAGAAAGAGATTTGAAGATATAAGGCCACACTGTGCACAGGTGACAATAGTTAATTTATTTCACGGTAAGCACATAAAAGATAGAAAGGAAGAATAAGTTTTCAGGTGCAGTTAGGTATTAAATTTTAAATTTTAATTCATCATTATTATAGATGAGGAAGTGATGGGGTCACTAGAACTTTGATCTTAATATTACTTTACAAGATAGAAAGCAAACCTTCTATTTGTAATACGAACATTATGTACTCAGCAACACTTCTGATGAATGATCTAGTCTGAAGTTGTATTTGTACAGTTACTGATGCAGGTAACTACAGTAAGTATAGGTAACTGCCTGAGGTAGCTCTAAAAATCATTTTAAAATAAAAAATTCTTCCAATAAATTAAATCTATTGAATAATTAGAAATTAAAAGGGGATCTAAAGGAGATATCAAAATAGATCAGTAGCATAAAATAAGAAGCAACACAAATCACATTCTTTCACAGACACATTGCAGACACCAGGTATGTTTACATTAAATTTCTCTAAAATAAAAATATTTTAAAGTAGTGTTGTTAATGTTGTTTATTCTTTGCATGTATATGTAACTCTGCAAGAATTTCAGCCTGCTATGTCCTCTTTACCTGGATTTCTAAATCAATAATTTTTCTCAAATGTCTCAGCAACTTGAAAAGTATCACTATTACTGAAATATTTTCTCCAGAAGAAGCTAACCTAAAAGCAACTCTCTACCATATCTCTTGTTTTTGCTCTCTGTTCAATCAGAAGACAAGCTACAGGAATGAGGTTGCTAGCATAAGTATCATATAATCATTCTTCCATAGATTACTGAGATAAAAACAAATATATGATGTGATGAGAAAAGACAAGATTATATGGTACAAGAGCAAAAAAGCATGTAGAATTCACCTGTTTGTACCTGTACTTCAGTAGTCTGTAGAAGGTATGTAATGCTGACAATATATTATCAGTCTTCAATCTTTCCTACTTTCATTGTAATTCTTCCATTATCAATAAAATAAAGCTGGAGATTTCTAGAAAACTCAGACTCCGTAGCAGATGAAGAGTACAGATAATGGTGCCACATTGCCTGAGCCTTGTGCAAACTTGGTTGCTTTTTAGTTGGTCAGTTACTTCTGCTTTATGAATACCAAATTTAGAATAAAATCTTGAGCAGCAAATATGCAAATGTACTCATCTCTTTTCCCTGTTTCTATCCTCCTTTCTTTTTTAAAGATTCTACGTTCCATTATCGAAGACAATGCTGAGGTCAAGCTGGGAGCATTAGTCATAGTTGCCTGCCTGACAGCTGAACTAGGATAAACAGGAAACATCAGTTTTCTACTCATAATCTTTCCATAAGTGCATATTCTCCTGAAAGATGTAAAATAACAGGTTATGTCAAAGTATCTTTCTGAAAGAAACTGTTCACAGAGTAAGCACTGTAAAGAAGATACTAATTTTATGCACGTAAAAGGTAAATGTTAACTCAAATTACTTATTAAATGGAATCAATTATTCCAGCTTCACCTATCTAAAATATAGGTGTTTAACTTCTATTTTTACTTCTTCAAGCTGAAAAAAATTCGGCTGCAGAAATGTACTCCAATCAAGTAACTGCAGTCTTATTAGTGCCCACTTCTTTCCTTAAGCTATGTATGCTCCAGACTATACTGTTTTAACTCCACAGTCAATGTATTTCAGTAGGCTCATCGCTTTCAGTACACTTTCACTCATACAGACACTGCCAGCTCATATAAGAAATTCATAGTCAAATTCAGTGGCATTCATCCCTTCTTCATCTTTTCTTGGTTTCAAGTTTGAATAGCAAATTTAATAGAAAAGGTAAATTGTGCTACTACTCTAAACCAAATCCTATTTTGCTTATTCATTATATAAACTACAGAGCATTGTCCAAATTCTTTCTGTGAATTTACCATAAGTAGGAAATATTTTATAGTAAAATAAATAAATTTGGCTCTGGACAAAGTATTATTTAATAAGAAGGCAATAAATATGGATATTTAGTAGTAAAAATGTTATGTTCAATTGTCACTGTATTCTTTTTGTTTAATTTTTCTAAATGAAAAAAATTGTGGGGTTTTTGATTGTTTACTTGTTTTTCTACAGAGAATAACTGTCGGTGGAATTCCTACTGTTACCATTGAAAATTATTATAATATTGAAGAAATAATAAGCCAGCTGTTTCAGGCCAGTATTACAGGTACATCATTTGTGAACTTACTGTGTCAGATTTACAGTATGTACACAGACTAACTCTACATCATGTGTCTAGTAGATTATTTTATATTTGAACATTAAACTCAATTCTAGAGTAATTCAACATGCTTAGTCTCCTTGAGTTGTTTTGGGAAGAGCTCCTATTAATTATTAGAATGAGATTTAAAAGTCTAGAGACTCATTTGTATTACCTAGCTTATTTCCAAACAAGGTATCATTTAGGTGAATGCTCAATGAGGAATTAGTACTATGAAGCTTAAAACTGGTGTGTTGGGAGGTAAAGACCTTAATATAAGAAAGAGTTAAGACTGTAGTGCGTATGACGTATGCAATGTAATATTTATAGTAATGTTGTTTTACACCTGTGGAAAAAAGGAGTGAGAGATGTGAGCTAGAAATGTCTTGATTTTGTGCATACTGTCTTGGGTTTGAGTTAGATACAGTTCTCTATGACTAACTGTAGTTCACATTAGCTTTTTCTTCAATGGAGGGTAAGATTTAAATAAGAATGGATAGTGATAGTTATGTAGGAAGGAGAAGAGAAGTTGCTGACAAGAATATTTTGTTTAAATGTAAAATAAATTCTCATGCCACTGCAAAATTTTCTTTTTTTGGAGGTTTTTATTTTGGGGTTCTATGGTGATAGACATTGATGTTGTGGACTTTTAAACAAGATAAGGTGAACAAATAAAAGTAAAACTGCAAGAGAAAAATATGAGCACCAAAGAAAATTTGCATAGTGCTACTGAAATTAAGTTACAACTTTCTGTCAGTTTTTGGCCTATCTAGCCTAGGCATAAAAAGGTTCAGCATAGACAGACCATAGGTAGATGTGTACAAATAAGTTATTACTGTCACAGCTTCATATTTACAGCATTAATATGACAACAACAACAATAACAGCAATGTACCTTAAAAATACATTGGGAGAAACCAAACAGAAACTCTACTGAAAATTCAAGTTGCCAAAACTCCTGATTCTCAGTGAAATTTCACGCTAATTTTCTGCACAGAATTGGAGAAAGATAGGAACATAGATTTCATATGAAGCTTCTACTATAATTGTATGACACTATTTTCAAAAGCCAAACAAATTTTTTTGAGAACATGACCATATTTAGATTTATTTGAAATTTGTATGTTACGCTTAGTTTCAAACAAGATTAGACCTCACATAGAGGTGTGAAATCATGCAGATAAAATTAAGGAGAAGTTGTTTCCCCAAATACACTGGTTATTTGATTTCATTGAACTTTGGATAAGGTCTCACCATAGCCCTCATCAGTATTTGTAGATAAGTGCTTAATAACACTGAAGAGGTGGCTATATATCACACAAGGAGTAATAGTACTGGAACTAATAGAATCAATCGACAGAAGCTCCATCCAGGAGATATTAGTTTTGAGACATTTTGTGAATCTGAATACTCCTCAGGAAGTATATTGGCCCCAATGGAATCAGTAGGGTAAAGACAGATAGAGCTGAATGTCATCAAAATAATAGTGATGAATTAGCCTATTCCATTGGAAGATTGAAGCCAATGATAGATGGATGATAGGAATCAGTTTTGTGAGCAGGCAATCTCTCATGGAAAGCAGATTTCTAAGACAGATAGACTATAATTTTTAGGTAATTTCAGGCCTAAAGTCTCTCATATATTCACTGAACCCTGAAGTAAGAAAGGCTTACATGAATAAACCTAAAGAAGAAAATATTCTGTGTACGGTCAAAAATACAGTTTTTAAAAGATTATGAATATATAATTGCCTAGAAAATTCACTGAAAATTAATAACATTTACACATTTATAACCCACAATAAAGTATGTGCTATTCCTTATTTGTCAATAGAACTTAACCCTCTTGGTTAAAGAAGGTGCATATATGTAAATCCTATCTTGCACAAGCAGTGACCTATGAATAGATATTTATATGAGAGGAAGCTTTCATCTCTTTCTTTTTCACAACGCGGCATACTGGCAACTATATTTAAATGCTGTACTGCATATTATCCCAAAGGGTTGTTATTAAAACTCTCTGCAAGATATGATAAAATGAAAAGAAAAAAAACTGCCTCACACATTGCATGAAAGAATATCTGATTCTAACCATACCTGGAATCTGTTTGCTATTGGCATTTTATATACAGTATTATAGAGACAGTTTCACCTTTTAAAAATAACTTATATGCTTACAATGTATCTTTATATTTATCATAAAGTAATTAAAACCACTAAGAAATCCTTATACAATTACAGATTATTTAAGTGTAATGAGAAGATTTCTGGGGTTTATAGCAATATTTATTAAAGTATATCTAAAGTTAAAAATAAGATCAGCTTATGCACGCAATGCATTTAGGCAGTGACAAATTGAATTCAACTGTCTATCAATACGTAACAGTAATATATATAACTACTTGCCCTATTATAATTACTGTCAACTATTAATACATAACTGTGACAGCTCTACATGAATGCATAATGTAGGGACACTGAAAAAAAATTTTTTTCCAGTGCTCCATGGTATGAACTAGGACTCAGCTTCTGGGAATGTCTGCGCAATACCATAGTCGGCTACGCAATTTCTCAACAAGCTGATTTGTGTTTCAGAAGTACTTTAGCCACAATGATGCATGGTATGGTATAGGGTTACTTTATAGGTTCAATGATGTGGTGAAAAAGATTATGAGTATTTTCATTCAATATGTGGTATGAAGATGATGTATGTAAGGAAGAGACGTAAGCTGAACACAAGAATCTGAGAAGACCAAAGGAATCAACTTGCTTTGGCTGTGTATAGGCTGCAAAGCATGCTATGTTTTGCTGTGAACACTACAGTCCTGGTAATATGATCAGAGTACACATTGGTAACATGAGCAGAGTACTGCCTTTTGGTCAGATTCCCACGCTTCCTTTTCTTGAAATTGAGGTCATAGAAAACATAGCTTCTGTAACCTGAGAGAAACTAATTCACATTTCTTTACCTTACTGTGTTTCCTCTTTAAAATAAAGATGTCTTATTTACGTATTTGACAAGCTTGGAGAAATACGAGGAAAGTCTTACTACTTGTTGGAAAAATCTAAGCATTTAAAGAGAGAGATTCTTCCCCTGTGAAGTCATGTTGAACTGGTTGCTGTCTGCTGTACAGTATATGTGCATGGGGCGTGTGCCAACTTTGACTTCCTTTGCCAAAGAAGAGACATTATTCCATGAATAGCCATTGTCACACATTGATAAATATATATTGGTGAATATCAAGAATTAAAAGTATGTATTTCCAGAACCAGAAGTTAAGCCTGGAAAGGGTAACATATCTTTTTTTTTTTTTTTTTTTTTGGTTAATATAATACATTCCTTTTATTTAATTCCAAAGAGTATAGTTTAGTTTAATTTCATTTTTTTGCCGCCAAAGCTCTATTAAACAAAACAAAAGTAAGATAATAGTCTTCACATAAGCAACTGAACTGCTTAAATATTTCTTCAATTATTCCAAAAGTCTCTCTTTTTGTAAGAGTTTGATTATGGGAGCACTGTGACTACACAAATTCAGACTAGATATACTAGCCTTTGAAATAATGACCCTAATTTTTTTTTAATACTTGTTAAGATAGGGACAAGAAGTTAATACGTTGTTCTGTTCACCCTGTAGTGGATAGAGTTATCTGATGTACCCATGTGGAAAACACAGATGATTAACTGATTAAAAGAATACCTTACAAGTAGAAGCTGAAAACTTCCAGTCATCATTTTAATTTTAGTATATACATCATACCCCTATATCCTGTGCCTTTGCAGTTCTTTGTGAATTTCTGCTAGGATGTACTGATAGAATGTAGGATTAATTACACTGAATGACCAAATTAATCAAGAAGTAGATCAAGAAAAATATTTCTCTTTAAAATAGTTTAGTAATCTGCTGTGTAATTTTTTCTGCTGTGTAGAGACTAGAAGAAAAAGACAGGTAATACGTTCATTGCCTCGAGGATGAGAAAGTCTCTCATGCCATTCGCCTGTGACCTTTCTGGCTGAGGGATAACAGAAGCTCTCCAGAATTAAAGAGCACCTTTCAGGTTAAAAATGTTGGATAATCTTCAGGGTTTAAAATATGTTACCATTTCTTTTGTTTTATCTTTCCTCTTTACAAATGGCTTGAATAACAAGTGGCACAGTGTTACTGATACTAAAACTATTTTCTTAGTGTAAAAAAGGGGAAATGAATCTCTAAAAGGATTGAGATGTAATTAAGATAAGGTATATTCTTCCAAGCTCACTTTTCCCCTATAGCTATCGACTATTGTTGGTGTTTGCATGTTGTGCAGTGGATAAGGATAATATCACTCATTACAGAATTAATGTCAAAGAAATCTATCCAAAAGCCATGCCATTTACTCTGCCATATCCAACATGAGACATACACGAGAATGGTGTCTTGTACGAACTCCTATCAGATCATTTGCTTTAATAGTGTCCTGTTATGTGAAAAGGAAGAGTTTTACAGGAGTCATATCTATTTAACAGCTCAGCTAAAGCTGGATTCTTTTAAAAACTATTGTTTCAAGATGTATTTTTTACTTCTATGTTTTCTTTCACTTGATGGATTTGATATACAACTATTTTGTACATTTCAGCCTCTTTTGTTTGTTTGGTTTTCTCCTTGTTTATTATTTGGACTATTTGACATATAGGAGGAGTCAAATTCTAATGTAGAAATACATTCTGACTTCAAGATCACAGGGAATTATATCAGAAAATATTCACAGGAATTTTTAATAACTAAATTTCCAGACGTAAGTATTCCTAAATCAAAATCACCTTATTTTGAAAGTGTAGGATTCTCCACATACAGTTTTGTTATGAGTGGGTATCATTTGGTTAAAATAAATGTATACAGTCACAAACTGATATCAGCATGAAGATAAACAGCTTTTTGCATTGCTTTATTTGGTAAATATATTCCTTTTTCTTTATATGTAAGTAACATATATATATGCTTTCATTCAAATGATGCCTCAATTTAAAAGAGTATACATTACTTTAAATAAAGCTCAGAATAAGGGTTCCTAATCTCTCATTTATGTTAGGTACTTATATTAAATCCTTTGACAAGAAGTTCCTTTGGGATGGGGAGAGCATGTTTTTATTCTTTGTATAGTAGCTAAGACTAGAGACCTAAGAGTGGTTTATATAATGACCTAAGTGCAGAGTAGGGTCTCTGACCAACCTGGCTTAAAGATATATACAATGTGGAGGTTACAGATGAGTAGAGTGAGCTGAGTGCATCTTGTTTGCATATTCCTTATTTCTCTTTCAGATTCATCCAGCAAGAAGAATCAGGATTTGTTGGCCAGGATAACTAAGCTAGCACTGAAGGTCTTATAGATGGCAGATCCTACGAGGAAAAAGGAAATTACTAGGCATGAGAAGGCAGGATAGGAATTATGATTTTCTAAATGATCCTAGCCCTTGAGCAGTGAATCTTTTATAGTGGTATTTTTTAGGTCAGTGTGAAAAACAAAGTCACAGTCTAGCCAAAAATGCTGAATATATCGGGCTGTCAGATTGAAGTACAAATGGAAATATTCTAAGAAATCAAATGTTATATAGGAAATAACATTATATTGAGGAAAAAAATTGTCAGATCTAAAAGAAAATAATACATAATTCATTTTCTTTCTTTGAACTGAGTAATTTTTAACTGCATACCATACCATCACCACACCTGTTCTCTCAATGTTCATATTTGCCTAATTAACTTTTTTTCATTCATCAAATACAATTCTGAGAATCATGCCGAATTAAAAAGCTGATACTCATCTTTGTTCAGGCCATTCTGATTTCAGTTAACAATTTAGTCATTAGAAAAAAACCCAAACAAGTAGGCAAAAATACCATGAAGGTGATCCAATAATCAGCAGTTCTTAAGCTAAAATAAACGAATCAGTAATATGGAAAGATTAAGTAATATTCGCCTTTCAGGTGAATCACCATAAAATTACTAAGCTTTTATATTTTTCCATTTTGTATGGTTGAGAGAAAAGATTAACATTAACATAATTTTATTATTATTTTATAAAAGTAATAATTCACTGCCTTTTAGAACCTACAATAATGAACACTTTGTTAACTATTGTATATAGCTTTGTTCTTTGAAAGGAGTTCAATTCCTGCCATAACGGTCACTATTGCAAGCACCCCCATAGACAGAAGGATAAACAGGCACTCACATCCTAACCAACATCTTTTTAAGAGAGACTGGGGGGGGGGGAGTGGTGTGTCTAAATGGAAATTATATGTTTCCAAAGATATATGAAAGACATTTAACATTGTCCAATGAAGACACAGAAATAATATGGTGGAATGTTTTAATACGATAGAATGTTGAAACTTTTCCTGGTGTCCTGTTCCCAGTATTTTCATGACACTTGTGTGAATTATCAGAAGTTTGTGGAAACGTGTCCTCACTTTGTCTCATCTTTTGCAAGGGTCCAATGCAGCAACAGGCTCTTTTAGTACAGCTTTCTCTGTGTGAGCTAGATGGAAAATCAGGCATGAGATGTTGGTTCTGTAGGCTGATTTCCACCTATGATCTAGGGCATCCATTCACAATTCAAATGTTATCACTTCTAGAAAGTTCTAATGCTTGGATAGGAAAGATCCCACATCAGTGTCATGGTCACGAAGTTAAAGTCTAAGTTGAATGCCCTTGACAATGGGTTATGGGATAATCTGTGATGGGCAAAACCCCTATCTACATCTTCAGTGTAACTTAGTTTTATCCTGGCCTAAACCAGGAAAACATATAAAATATTAAATAACTGCTAGTCAGATCAGAAGACTGATTCCCCAATGGCTGAAATTAAGAATGTATTTCAAACTCAAGCAAAAATTTATAGTGAATCCTAACAAAAACTAACTTGACAAAAAGTTTGGATTTGTTTCTTTTTTGTCAGTAAGAATAAATTTTCCATGTTCACTTTATTGGTAAAACTTTTTGCGCAGCCTTAGCATCTTTCCACATATCACAATTTGCTGGAACCAATACTGCATGAGATAATTCATTAGGGACAGATGATGCAAATTCACTAGCTCAGCATATCCCCAGTGAAGATGTTGCACTACTAGATGTATACAATTCTTTTGTTCTTTCTCAGCAGTTATCCTTACTGATACAGTTGGTGTTCCCTCTCAGCATGAAATAACATTAGATAACATTGCATTGTGAGGAAGCAGAAAAAACAAGGGCTCCACAAATGAGAATGAATTAGAAATGCTCTTGCAGTAGAGGCCCTGGAGTTTTAAATGAGAAACTGATGAATGTATTTAGTAAGGGACTTTACATAAAACCTTTCTCCTGCTGTAAATTTCTTATTCTTTAACATATTCTGCTTCTGAAAGACATTTTTTGGCAGCCCATACATTATCTGGGCTTCTCTAATCAGGTTTTGGGTTTTTTTTTTATCTTTTTAGTAAGTGCCTGGCCAGAGGACATTTCAGTACTATTGATATTCTGAAAATGGACATGATTTTCTTTGCAGTGTAAGTTTCTCCTGTAGAAATACATACAATGAAAAAGTAAATAATGTGATTAAGACTTAAAGCAAAACAGACGTAAGGGACAGGATTAATCTCACCTAACTTAACATCTAGTAAAGTATCATCTCAGATAGCTTATCAGGAACCTTTTATAATCAATAAAAGTTTTTAGGATATGATTCATTTAACCTATTTTGGATACATAGAGTACAGTATGCTAAACTGCATCACAGCCATAGCCATAGTGCTCTATTATCCTTAAAAGCAACTTGCATAACCAGATTGTGTCAAACTATATGCCAGGTCAGATGAATTTAATCCATACATTCTGTTAATACCTGCTGCAAAACTGTAAGCTATTTCCTCAAAACAAATTTTTTTCCAGACAGATGCAGTTTCTGACTTCATTTCATTCAGTCTGTGGCCACAGGTGTCCTGTGGAATAATTATTTCCAGCTATGTAAAAATCTTAGGCTTACTAATAATGCACCAGGAGGGACTATAAATACACTTTGTATCTGTGACTAAGCACTGATTAATAGATACTAGTATCACTTAATCACTACAAAGTCAGAAATTATTTTTCACTTTTTTCATTGGATAAAACTGTTCTATATAAATATAAGTGGCCGTGCCAAGTTTTTGAAAAGTACAATTTTCTATCTTGACTTTAATTCAAATAGGAACAGAAAATTCTTTTGAATAATTTTATGAAAGAAGTCATAAGGTTTTTCTGTGGACCTATAGTTATTTATAATGAGTATCATTACAATACTGAAGTTTATTCTAGTAAAAATCATATAACAGTTTCCTTTAACCACTAAGAATTTGTTAAAGATAGCAACAAATTCTTCATGCATAAAAGGAACTGGAAAATCTTGTCAAAGTTTTGGAGCCCACTGCAGAATATGCTAATGAAACTTTTTTCACATGCAACTCATTTGTAAGTAATGTGGGTCTTAACTTCAAATAAAATCTTTCAAGATTTTTCTAACTGTGCTTTACTTAATTGAACTCCGTTGTAGTTCATAGGAAGAAAACTAGTGACAATTTTTTAACCTGTAATTTTCTTTACAGCTAAGATTAAATATATTTGTGAAGGCATACACTTACTAGACTGCATGCCTTTCTCACTTGAATGTTGTTAAAATTATTTCATACAAATTAAATCTAACTTACACTTGTGCATAGATATCTTATGTGATTCCTTGTGAAAATCGGTTTTAAAATGTACTATGTTATTTCTGTCAGAGAACTTAAACTCTTCTTCTGTAGTATTAATAGCTCTCCATTGGAATTTTCTCAAACACTCAAACCTTCTGAGCAGCTTTACCTAGCCATTCTGTTAACATAAAAAATAAGAAAAAAAAAATCACTTAAAGAAAGACTTCTTTTTTCCTCATAATATGGAAGATTCCTAGGAAAACAAAACCAAAAAACTGCATGCAACAGGAAGTAGCAATCCTGCTGTTGCAGGAAATAGCTAGTTCTGTAGCAATCATAAATAAGCATCACGCCCTAAATGATATAGAATCATAGAATATCTTGAGTTGGAAGGGATCTATAAGGATCATCAAGTCCAACTCCCTGCTCCTCTCAGGACTACCTAAAACTAAACCATATGACTCAGAGCATTGTCCAGATACTCCCTGAACTCTGACAGGCTTGGTGACATGAACAATTCCCTAGGGAGTGGTTCCAGTGACCGACCACCCTCTCAGTGACGAACCTTTTCCTAATGTGCAGTCTGAACTTCCCCTGATGCAGCTTCATTCCATTTCCCTGAGTCCTATAGCTGGTCACCAGAGAGAGAAGATCAGCAACTGACCCTCTGCTGCCCCCCTTGAGGAAGTTGTAGGCTGTGATGAGGTCACTGCAGTAGCTTTATATTATTTGTATGCACAGCATTTATTCCTTCTTAAACTCCCTAGATATTATATTTTAAAATAATGACACTTTTCATGCGCTTTCGTACATATAGAAGTAGTCAGTAGCTTGTTTTCAAAGGTATCTAATAGCAGGTTTGTCTTTTTCTTCTTGTGAAAAACAAATGAGTCATGGTAATGATAGTTACTCAGTTTTACAGAACTGGATACAAATGAGTTACCATATAACTTAAACTATATATATACACACACATTAATAGATACTGTATTGTACAAAAACCATTTTTTGAATTAAATCATTAAAATATCACAGAAGAAAAAAACCTGCATTAAATCGTTCTTCTGTCTCACTTTATACATTGCTTATAACTTTTTTAATTAGTTCTAAGGATCTGATTAATTCTTCATTTGCATGCATGTAATATGCATGTATACACACACACATGCTCAAACAGGATGTATATTTGTATACACAGACTTTGTTACATATATTAAAAGACGACATGAATGCTTCAGAGTTATTCAGACTTATTTTGGGAATCACATTGTCTACTATACTGTGAATACCTATGAAAACTTTCTGCCATAAAATTCCCTCTTTTTTCTTATACAAGCAGTCCCCATCCCCTCTAATAATCATATAGTGAGATGCTTCTTTTTTCCCCCAACAGTTTAATAAATAAGTAAATTTACTTAGACCGTCTTTGGCTTGCATCACGTTCACATAAGAGTGACATAACTAAAAGTCATTAAAATATTTCTTTATTTTTCAGGAAACAAAGCAGTTAAAATCCTTACTGTAGTGAAATTCTTACCCTAGTGAATTTTGGCACTGACTTCAGCACAGTAAAGGTTCTGTTACCCAGTATTTTGTTAATGCAGTTTATGGAATATATGCCTACAGAATACAGCGCTCTATTTAGCAACAGTTCATCCTTACCTTTGCTTCCTGATGCTGAGTGGGTTGCAGCAAAAGCAGGGAACAAGGCATTTTGCTTTTGTAATAGATCTCTGTGATGAAGCAGAGAGTTGCGATCAGATTCATAACTACTTTTCAACTGACAAATCCTTCCCATTAGGATGCCCAAGGATGATTTCAGAGACTGCTGAAGCCCTAAATTACTACTGAATGACCTGAATATTCTTTTTTTTTTTTCCCAGAACAAACAAGAATGTGATTGTTTTGTACAAAGTTGGTATGGTCCTACAATTTCAGTGACATTTTGAAAAGAGGTGTATCTGATGATGCTTTGCAGTTTCAGAATATCTTTTACTAAGTGTCACACACTTTTACAGTCATCATGGTAATACAAGTTTCAATTACATTTAAGCCTTTTATAATTGGAATCTTTGAACATTGAATAAACTGTTTATAATGCTAAGTATAATATACTATTGTCCTGGTTTTGGCTGGGACAGAGTTAATTCTCTTCTTAGTAGCTGGTACAGTGCTGGGTTTTGGATTTAGTGTGAGAATGATGTTGATAACATGCTGATGTTTTAGTTGTTGCTAAGTAGCGCTTATCTTAAGCCAAGGACTTTTCAGTTTCCCATGCTCTGCCAGCAAGCTGGTGTGCAAGAAGCTGGGAGGGAGCATAGCCGGGGCAGCTGACCCGAACTAGCCAAAGGGATATTCCATACCATGGAACGTCATGCCCAGTATATAAACAGGGGGAAGTTGGCCGGGAGGCGCGGATCGCGGCTTGGGAACTAACTGGGCATCGGTCAGCGGGTGGTGAGCAATTGCATTGTGCATCACTGGTTTTTTTTCTTCCCCCCCCTTCCTTTTTTTTGTTATATTCCTTTTCATTACTATTATTATTATATTTCATTATTACTATTGTTAGTATTATATTTTACTTTAGTTATTAAACTGTTCTTATCTCAACCCACGAGTTTTACTTTTTTTTTTCCCTTTCCTCCTCCTCACCCCACTGGGAGGGTGGAAGGGGAAGCGGCTGCGTGGTGCTTAGTTGCTGACTGGGGTTAAACCACGACAACTATTTAAATTAAATTATTAAAATATCAGATTCAAACAGCAGAATTATTAAAATAACACAGAAGAAACTGCATGAACTCATTTCTTTGTCTCAACATATGCTCATAACTCAGCAAATCTGTTTTAAGAATTTGATTGATTCCTCATGTATATGACTTTTTGTTGCTTAAATACTTCTGTGTGGTTCATAATAGTCTGATATCGTTCCTGGAGGATAATTCATTGTCCCAAAATATGCTTTTAGCTATCAATATTAAGAGTGTGACAAAACTTTGAAGACTGTAACATAGAATAACTACCTTTATGAGACATTTAATAGTAATGCTACCTAGAAGTGAGATGACTCATTGAGCTTAAGCCACATCCTTCAATTATGATGAGGGGTTTTTTTTCAGCAGAAGCTTTCAAGAATGTTAGTATCTGTAATTCAATGACTCTAAGGCTAGGCGAGGCACACTATGAAAGCAAATGAAGATGCTGTAGCTAGTGGGCTTTGTGAGGCCTTTTCTCCTGGCTCCTTCATGCAAAAGCTATCTCCTCAGCACTGTTTCCACGAGACATTTGACTTCTAACCCTGTTTTACGGTTTGTAAGATAAGATAGGAAAGCTATGTAAATTAGAGATACTTAATCAATGAGAGTTTCTCCTGCATCCTGACAAAAATCTGTCTGAACTTATAGTAGATCATGCTTGCCTTGGAGTAGCATTAAGTTTGAAACAATGTTTTTTTCTGTAGATTTGCTGTGACTTTTCACATTGTGGTGGGTTGACTCTGGCTGGATGCCAGGTGCCCACCAAAGCCGCTCTATCACTCCCCTCCTCAGCTGGACAGGGGAGAGAAAATATAATGAAAGGCTCGTGGGTCAAGATAAGGACAAGGAGATGTCATTCAACAATTATGTCATTCACAAGTTTTTTACTTTTTTTCTCTTTCCTCCTCCTCACCCCACTGGGAGGGGGAAGGGGGAAGCGGCTGCGTGGTGCTTAGTTGCTGACTGGAGTTAAACCACGACACCATCATGGGCAAAACAGACTCGACTTGGGGAAATTAGTTTAATTTATTGCCAATGAAATCAGAGCAGGATAATGAGAAATAAAACCAAATCTTAAAAACACCTTCCCCCCACCCCTCCCTTCTTCCTGGGCTTAACTTTACTCCTGAATTCTCTACCTCCTCCCCCCAAACGGTGCAGTGGGACAGGAATGGGGGTTGCAGTCAGTTCATCACACATTGTCTCTGCCAATCCTTCCTCCTCAGGGGGAGGACTCCTCACACTCTTCCCCTGCTCCAGCGTGGGCTCCTCTTTCCATGGGGCCACAGGTCCTGCCAGGAGCGTGCTCCAGCGCGGGCTTCCCATGGGGCCACAGTCTCCTTCAGGCATCCACCTGCTCCGGCGTGGGGTCCTCCACGGGCTGCAGGTGGATGTCTGCTCCACCATGGACCTCCATGGGCTGCAGGGGGACAGCCTGCCTCACCATGGTCTTCACCATGGGCTGCAGGGGAATCTCTGCTCCGGCACCTGGAGCACCTCCTCCCCCTCCTTCTTCCCTGACCTTGGTGTCTGCAGAGTTGTTTCTCTCACATATTCTCACTCCTCTCCTTGTCTACTGTTCTGCAGCAGGTTTTTTTCCCCCTTCTTAAATATGTTATCCCAGAGGCGCTACCACCCTTGCTGATGGGCTCGGCCTTGGACAGCAGCGGGTCCGTCTTGGAGCCAGCTGGCATTGGCTCTATCGGACATAGGGGCAACTTCTAGAAGCTTCTCATAGAAGCTGCCCCAGTAGTCACCCTGCTACCAAAACCTTGCCACGCAAACCCAATATACACATACAAAGAACATTGCTGGTACAGTATCAATATCTAGAATGTTGCTTTGCACAGTTTGTCTGGAGTTGATATTTTCCCCCATAAACTTTAACATGCAGCCATTCCTGTGTTACATCTTTCTCTATACATTAATTCATTGGCATAGAAAGAAAAAAAACTCCCTGAATTCCTCTTATTTCTGGTTTCTAGAAAGATCCTAAGCATCTCTAGTATTGGAATATAAATTAATATAGCTTTCTAGCTGTTTACATTCTGTCATTGCAATTGTAAACTCAGCGAGTTCTTTAATTTTTTGGTTCTTCTGCTTACTGCAGCATGCACAGATTCCAGAATTGGAGGCATAATTCCTGATTTCACAATTTCCTCAGAAGTTCAGGCATTTTATCATGATGAGATTTGTTAGGATATCACGAGGTTTTTCAGATCTTGGAGTAGGATTTAGTAACTGTCTTGGAGACCATTGTGGTTAGTGTTAATTCTTAACTGATCTGCATTTCTTAATGTACTTCTACAATATAATCATTTATGTGTTATGAAGACATTTGTTGCAAGGTTTTCTATAAAATAATGTGTCTGTGTGTTGAATAGTTATTTTATGCACTAAGTTTTGGAATGCCACTTTTTTAAATAATAAGTCTCTACATTAGGAAAGTTCTTCACAAAAGGTTTTTAAACTGAATGGAATGCTTAGCAGAAAGGGGAAATTTCATCCTTGTCAATGGAAGTAAGAGCAAAGAAAACGGTCTTGCCAAAGAATTAAATTCCACCTACAGAAGCTGCATAAGTATTCTGACAGCATTTGAGCTGAATGAGAGAGAAAACCTCTTGGGAGTTGAACTTAAGTATTGTCATGGTTTAGGCCCAGCTGGCAACTAAGTACCACGCGGCCGTTCGCTCACTCCTCCCCACCCCCCGGTTGGATGGGGAGGAGAATTGGAAGAAAAAGGTAAAAACTTATGGGTTGAGATAAGGACAGTTTAATAGGACAACACAAGGAGAGAAGAAATAACAATAATATTAACAAAAGTGTATACGAAGCCAGTGATGCACAATGCAATTGCTCACCACTCAGAACCTGATGCCCAGCCTGTTCCCGAGCTGCAATCCCTCCCGCCTCGGCCAGCTCCCCCAGTTTATATACTGAGCTTGATGTTATGGTATCAAATATCCCCTTGGCTAGTTCAGGTCAGCTATCCTGGCTGTGACCCCTCCCAGCTTCTTGTGAAAATTAAATATCCTGGCTGAACCCAGGACAAGTATCAACAGTAATAAGTATGTTTTTCATTTAATTCTGTAGAGTTTCTAAACCTGATAATAATATTTGGATTGTAGCATATAAATTACTCTTTAATTGTTGCCTAATTCTCAGAGTTATTACAGGATAAAAAAAACAATTGCAGGAACACTAGACTTTTCTCATACTGTGTAACAGTGCAATTCAAGATTTAAGGATGATAAACAGATACTGGAGTATTCCTCAACAAACTGGGTTAGTAATTCAGTATAGTGATTTGGTAGAAACAGATTCTACTGATATAACCAGACAAAAGTATACCTGAACCTTGCAGATCTGCAATTTGTAAACTTCTGTGTAATTCTGATATGATCTGGGACTTTTCCAAAGTAGTTAGACTTTTAAAAAATAATCTGTTCAATTAAAGATAAATGTATGTTTCTCCAAGAATACATTTTTGCATGTGAGGTTACATTTCCCAATCCAGTCCGCTCTGAGAATATGAGTGATTGCTGGAGATCTTCCAAAAGAGTTCCAACAATGTGGTACTGGTATTCTGAGGAAATGCCATATTTCTATTCACAAGGCAGAAAGGAATGAGAGGACCTTCAAGTAGAAAAAGCTTAACTGTATAGCCAAAAAAATCTAGAACATGCCATTAATGACAGAGGTAGATTTCTTATTCCTTAATCACTCCACAGACTTTTTTTTTTAAGTGAAATCATATAAATTCATACACTACCAATAATCTAGCAAGGCTAGACAATCAGAGATTTTTCAAGGGGGCTTTTAATGAGTTTTGCTGCCTAGAAAGCTGAGAAATATGCAGTCACAACTGGAGTGACTGGAGTAGAATTTAGAAATTTAGAAGTCTCATTATATCAAGTCTGGATTTCTCTCTTAGTTATACCATAATAATTGTATTATTTATTATTATCGTATCTGTGTATTGTCATTTTAATTGTATTAATATGATGCTATCAAGGAAACTGTTTAGATTTATAACTTAGCAAACCAGTTTAAGTGCAAAGATGCTGAACTTATCAAAAATATATGTCTACTGACTCTTATGTTGATTATTTTATCTTTCTATTCTAATTTCTGTGGGAGCCAGTTAACGAAATGGTTTTCAAGGTTTGGACCACACAGCTGCTGGTGTGAGAAAGTACAAATTTTAGCTAAGTGAGATTTTCTGGAATGAAGAAGTGCATAAGATCAATATTGTAGTAGGGTCAGGAGGGTATAGGTTATTGGAAGCAGACTATTTAATGTAGTGTACCAAAATCAATTGACAAAAAAAATAAATTAGTAAAAGTCGATTTCTTACACTCTGACTTTTGAGTCTTAAAGGAATTGGATTGTGAAAGCACCATAAATGAAAAGGAAAATAAGCAGCTCTTTGATATAATGCAGAGTAAAGCTTATAAGAATCATTTATTGGGAGTTATTTGCAATTTGTTAGGAGTAATTTGCATCAGTTATTGATCAAACAAGCCATGGAGAACAGGGGAATTAAACTTCTGTCTAGTGAAAAATATTTGAAATGTCTGTTGAAACAGCTTTACAAATTTTAAAGTAGGTCAAACAGTTGGGAATAAAGTCATATATTAGCAACAAACTGGCCTCTTTCATACATGAGATATCAGGTCAATTTACTGGTTGATGGACTGATAAAAAACTATGACATTAGATTTTACCTCTAAAAATGACGTCTGAAAATTACTCATATTTACTTGCCGTATTTTGTACAGCAATTTAACAAAGCAAGACTTTGTGGAACAACATAGTAATGCAACTGCTTTCCTTCTTTGAAAGCAAATGTTCAAACATTCTGTCAATTCAAGCAACTGTGTGGATTTATCCTAATTTTTGGTGGACATTTGTCCTTATTACATAAGTAATGACAAGCTGGCATGATTAGCAGGCTTTGTTCTTGAAAAACTCAGGACCAGAAGAACAGAGGTGTTGAAAGCCAAGCCTGCAGAACACAGAGTGGGAATCATGGGGAAGCTTGCTGTAGAGCACATGTAAGTCAGCTTTATTAAAGCGGGGTGCCTCATTTAGAATCTAGACTGGCATATAACCAAAAGAAGTCTGAAAATATGTGCCATATGCTTCCTGAGGGCTGGCTTTAGGCAATGGCCATAACTCCTACTACTACTAGCACTCACTTCATTCTATCAGCAGAAATGAATTCTGATAGTCGTATTGACAAAAAAATATTTTTCATATAGTTTGAAAAATGCTTTTTCAATATAAAGCCAAAATACATAGAAACTGCTATGGGCATTAAGGATTCTGACACAATTTTTTTCTAGGCATCAATTAAAAATGAAGATACTGTTCCTGAGTGATAAGATACATGTGTTATGCCAAAGAGATGTCAGTAAAGTTTCTGCAGTGCATCATACATTACCCTGTTTAGAAACATTAGCTCCACATTATTCCTGACAAATAACCTTGACAAGCTTTAGACTGATTTATGGAGGTGTTAATTAGAATTGGGGTTTGAATTCCTCTGTTGGGAAGTCAGATATAAAGGTTTCTTCAGAATAGATCATCTTCTGTAGTAATACTTCACTATATTTTAAAAAGTCTAAATGGACCATTTAAAAAAGTTATTTTTTATTGATAAAAATATTTTTGTTGTTCTCACAATGGACTCATCACTTACTTTGAAATAAGAACAGAATACTTCTAATAACAAAAGCTCAGTCATAAGGACTTTGCAAAAACCTTTTACCTAAATAAGAAAACTGTTGTGAAGCCACTGAACATAATGTTTTATGGTCAGTGGTTGTTCAGTGACTGTTATACAAAAAATTTGAATGCATTTTTGGATGAAATTTCACTTTAAACTCATCTGGAAAAGACACGCAGAGTGATAGTAACAAAGTCTAATCTGAAAACTCATGAGAACAACATGAATACATCATTAATTCAATTACTATTAAAGGTGACTGCTAAGTAGTACACAGCAGCTCACTGACCAGATTTTTGGATGTGGAGCTTAATGCTAATATGAGAACTGCAATTCTAATTTCAAAATCAGCATTTGATGAATGGTTGCTCATATTGGCACATATTTCCCCTCTCCAGAAATATATGAGACATATAGGAAGCCATGGCCAAGTCTACTTACTAAATCGATAATCCTGAGCTTTTCGAAAACAAAAATGGAATTTCGCAACCTGTTTTGACACTGAGTTATACTTTTTAAATATTTTAAAATGTCTTAATGTTTTGCTGAAATACAAAGTAAGGAGATTAAGGAAAATGTTCATGTCCTAAACATACATCTGTTAACTAAAATGCCAATAATGGTTAGATCTATATTTAACCGGAAGCAGTGTTTTACATCAAAGTACTTTGCCACATTACATGGGTCTTGTGGATCTGTCTCCCATGTGCAGAAAAGGAGAGTCTGCACTTCTGGCAGGAACATTGTGTGTCAAGGCCTGCTTCATCATTTGTCCATGACATTTCAAACTTGTGCTGAGACATTTCCAAAATTACTTCTATGAATAGTTTCAATAAACAGAGCTTAGATGTTTAAACATTGCTGATCACTGGTTTTGCCACACACAAAAAAGGTGTAAAATAAGTGTTTAGAAATTGTTTAAGATGTCTTTTGTATTCATAACATCCTATGTCCTTTCGTTGATGCAGGTTGTTTGGATAAACAAAGGATAGGTGACACAGAACTATCAAAAAGTGCAATATGGCTTCCTCTTAAAAATCTACTTTTAAACATGGCACATGCAAATGCAATTGTCAACACAAATCCAGTGAAAAAGAATTTCATTGTCTCAGTTCCTCAGACTTGTTACCTTTTCATTATTTGAGCTTTTACTGATGTGATTTGTATATATGAGCTTAGTGTCACTGTATATTCTCAGAGTAAAATCTGTAAGTAGTTCATTTGCAACTTGATTCAACTTTCATATCAGGCAGGTACCCAGTGGCAAAAAACATGAAAAGTAAAAGATACAAAATAGTAACACATCTTTGGCTGCTTCTTTTTTCCTTTTTTTTTTTTTTGTTTTACACTAAGGCACAAGTTCCATGGGTTATAGTTTGATTTTTTTTTTCTTCCTGATCACAGAAAAACTCTTGCCCATTCCTGTTACAGTAATTAAAATTTCACTTTATTGTGCTGCTATCAAAATCCAACCTCTTACACAGTTGCAAATATTTCTGCTCTCTCAAGGGAAGAACACCTTGTATATTGTATGTTCTCATTCTGTCACTTAAAAGGATTAAAAGATTCAGATTACAGCTAAATAAGAATGTAATACCATTTCATTTCTTATAGTATTTGCTTTGGTATTAGAGTCAGAGAACATTGCAAAGGCCACTAAAATGAACTGTCTTTCTCACACATTAGAGTGAAATGCTCAATCTGTAACAGTGGAAGGGGCTGCTCAATAGAACTTATGTCCTTGGAGGCTTCCTAGATGTCCAGATTTTAAACCAGTGATACAAAGGAAAATGTCTATCTCATTTTCCTTTAATCTTTAGCAGGATTTTTTCCACTCTCTCTCTGTGGATACCTGTATAATAAATACACATTTGAAATAATTCTTACATACTTGAAAAGTCCATTTCCATTTTTAGAAAATACTTCACTTTTTCTTTAATAGGATTAAAGTAGGCAAAGCATAGATATGTCCAAAAGATTTGTATTAGCATATTTCAAAGTACCATATAGTTTCTGCAGATGCGTATAGTCTCTGGACTGTGAACTAGCTAGGAAACGGGAGACACATCAGAAATCATTGTAACTGCTATGGGCTGATGGGTTTGGCTTGCGAGGGACACCGATCTTCTGATAAACACAGTGAATACTGCAGACAGTACTAACTGAGCTGTTCTCTATAGGATTCTTGGGACCCACTCCCTCTGCTAAAAGCAAAGATGTAAAGAATAGGGGATCAGCTGGAATTGATAAAGCAAGCATTCACCTTCACACAGATGCTTAGATGCTTTCCTTCAGGCCTAAGTAGGACTTACATGTCTCCTCGGGAGTACTACAGCAGTCTTTGACTTTTCAAATAAAAGTAATGATTTTATACTGTCAAACAATGACCCTGATTGATAGCTTCAAAAATTTTGCTGATCTGTTCAGTTATTTGTGCATTTACCATTGTGAGCAGATGCATAAGAGTGACTGTCAAACGGAAAAAAGAGAAACAGCAGGGACTTAAAACATTTTGATTAATGCTTAAGACTTTTAAATCAGAGCTATAAAAAAAGTATTTTTACTATGGATATTCAGTTACTTTTTTTCTTTCCTTTTGTAATTAAAAACAATTTGTGATCTTCTCATGCAAGAATGGATTTTCCTCATTACCAATTTGGTGGAGACCCTGCCATAGTTTCAGTAACTACATGCAATAGTTACATGTTGAATGCGGGATAGTACATGGAGTGATAAAATTTCTTCATAGTCCCACTGAGGGCAATATTTCCCAATTTCATTGTCTATACATTGTGTTACAAATTGTTGATAAATTTGTGGTGTCAAAATGACTCAGAGGAAACCTAACTTGTTAAACACTATGTAAGGTGATGCATTTTGTTTGAGGATTTTCTGGTAACATCTCCATGCCACAGAAATTTCAGCCTTTTACATTCAACTGACGTAAATGCTGACTATATTCTCAAGAATTCTGATACCATGTCCTAGGGGCTTTGTTTGTCTCTGCTCCAGGTGAGTGGACACGTTCATATTCACTTTTAAACATATCATCTCTTAGCATCACTGATCATTAATACCTTAAAAATCAGCAACCATTGTAGAAGAATATCATTAAGGCATTTCTTTCACACGTTCAGTAAGGATAAGCCAAAAACTATGAAAAATATTGATTTGACATAAAACACTGTTGAAGAGTAGCCAAAAAAAGAGCTTATAAAGAATGACAGAAAAGAGTTTGAAAGTTGCATTTAATGAAACTTGCATAATCTATGTCATTGTAATTTCATCTGTATCTCTAGTTTTTGGAAAAAGGTAAAGAAATGCTTTTAAAAGAATCTATCCTTGATTGGCACTGTTTCTACTATTTCTACTTTGTCTTTCTGGTCTCAGGTCTGACAGCCGTTCCACACCAATTTTCAGATTGGGAGACAAAGAACAAAAAAATATTTCTGTTTTAAAACACCCAGTGAATTCAGGTGGTGGAAACAGACCTAGGAAAATCTAGGTTTTCCTAGAAAACCTAGAATCAAGACTGCATGGTATTTCAGATAAGACAGCTAAACTGAAATTATGCTACAGCTTCCTCTTATTTCCCAATATCCTCTTCAGTCATAAGCTACTTTCAGAGACTCAGTCTACAGATGACCCAGGTGTTTTCATGGATGGCTTTGAATGTAGCTTTCCTGTCTTTATGAAACACAGAAAAATGAAAGTTATTAATGTCTACATGTATGATATCTAATTACTCTTAAGGAAAAGAAAAAAAATTGTCACTTTTTTTTGTTATCCACCATACCGTTGATGAAGTAGGCATTATATCCATACATATATTTTGTCCTTTGTTAATATTTGCTATTACTTATTGACACATTTGCATGATATATTTACATATGTTATGTGCTAAATATTCGGTTGGTAGTAAGTACGGAGTGCTCTGTCTTTACTGGAAGCCCAGTTCAGGACAACTGAACCTTTACAGTAAGATGACGTACAGAAAAAAATAGTGTTTGCTTAAAGAGTCAGACAGTAAAACTGTGTCTGAGTACAGTTTTGGGACTGTATTTTGACTACATTGTACTTCATTGCTGTAAACATTTTACATTATCCCACATGTACTGATACTTTAGATTACACTGTGTACATGGAACTATGGAGATGGTTTAATCAGCTTTAAAAAAATAATAATTTAATCAAAACATTCACTAGTTCCCAAAAGATTAGAAAAGTTATAAACAAAAGACAATTTTCTTAAAATGTGACCGGACCAAAAATGACAGAAAATAGAAGGTTTCTCAAGAACAGACCCCTTGAAGCATTTTCAATTCTTTCTCCATGATACTTTGTGAATGACACTCTTTTGTGTATTTCCAGATCATCACTAAGGAAGAATTGTTGATATTGTTTCATACTTTAAAGGTTTTGAAGCACCACATCTTCAAAATGATCAGTAATCAAGGTCAATTGCCTCAGAACTAAGGTATGCCAGTCAGACGATTTATGTTTTTTAATAACAGTTTGCAGACTGGTTCCTTTCTACCTATGGGGTATCACCTAAATAATAAACAAACTTACTCTTAAAAATGAAAGAACTCATGAGCTAAACCAGTCATCTTTCTGAAACTGTATGTACTGCGGGGGTAACACAGGATGTTATGCTTCCCATTTGCTTTGCAGTTTTAGCAGTCATAGAGTTCTGTTTAATCTGATCAGATTGGGCAGGAGAAAGAGAAGGATAAATGCCAAAGCATTTTGCCTTACACAAAACTGTTCAGTCACGCTTCACAATGAAACTTTCTTGAGGGGAGGAAAAAAAGCAACAGCTGATTAGAGAGCTACAGCCAGTCTGATCACTGTAGAATATAGTTCAAGTATTGTATGTTACACATCTTGCACACTCAGAACTTTTGTACTCAAAAGACGGTTAAATAAATCATTATGACTTTCCAGGCACCTACAGAAGCTGAACATTCTCTGAAATATCTCTTGTGATGCTACTCAAGGGAAGAACCCAGCTGTCTGCAAAAAACAATAAATAAAATCCTGCTATTTGCATTCTAAATAATGAAAATAATCTCTTTGACTGATAAAAATGCGCCATAAAGATTCTTTGTCAAGTAGGATATTGTCAGTACTGCATGTCATCACATAGCATTGTTACAATCACTTCCAAGACTATGATTTCTTCTCCCTGATAAGCCTAGACTCTGTCAATATCACTGAGAATCCATGTATTTAAAATTAAAATGCATTCAGAAATGAATACTTACGTTGAGATTCAATTTTGACTGTGATTTTGTAAAATGAGAACATGAGAAATGTCACACTGTGTTAGATCAATGGTCCATCTAGCCTGTGACTGTGCCTCCACCACCATCAGGAGATGTTGTTGAAGGAGAGCGCACAAGCCTTGCTGATATCCTGCAGGACATTCCCCTTGTTCATTTCCCAGCATCTGCAGTCACTGGATTTAGTGACAGCGGATGGCAGATACCTACTGCACTTTTTATCTAGTTGTGGGACATATTGTCCATGAATCTGTGTAATCCATTTTTCAAACCCACTGATATTGTCTACCTCCACAACCTTATGGGGCAGCAAGATCCAAAAATTCTAGTACAGTGGGATTTGATGAATAACAGCCTTGTTTTCTGCATGTGGAAGAAATGATGACGTTTGCAGAAATGGAGAAGTGGACAATTGCACACAATACCCTCCTCATCATGTCTAATATTTTTTAGTTTTGTGTTGTTTCTGCACATTTTATTGATGATTTCAGAGGAACATAAAAACTGTCTTCAGGATCTCTTTCCTGAGATGTAAATACTAGTGACATGTTCAGCATTGTACAAGCATGGCTTAGGTTATATTTTCCATAATATGTTACTTTACATTTATCCATGCTGAAGCTTATCTGCCACTGTTTGTTCACTCAGTTTTGTGAAATCCTTCTAGAATTCCTCATCATTCATATGATATAAAAGTGCTCAAAATAATTCAGTATTATCTTAAAAATCTCCAGTCTCTTTTCTGAAGGAAAAAAAAGAAAGATATTTGTTTATTTTAATTACAGAATAACTCCGAACTGTGGATTCAGATCTGCAGCCTCTGGGAAAAAAAAATACCATTCCTTTAAGGAGAGCGTCACAAAGGAACAAAACTGTCAGAGTGAAGAATGCACAGAAAGGAAATATTAGAAAAAATCACATTGCACTCCTTACCAGATTAAACAAGACAAAACTACATTTGCAGACAAGGTATTTTTGTTTATTTAACAAAAACTCTAATGGCATACTTTAAAAAAATCTAATCTTCTCAGTTAGAAAGAAGTATATGATTTGCCCTTTTTTTCAAGAAGTGATTGGCTGGTACATTGAATCACTATGATTAATCTCTTCTAGAAGCTTTTAAAATATAATTTGTGCACATAACTTGTACACTATTTGATTATCAAAATGTCAATACATATCTGTAAAGTCTAGAACATTTTCATGTGAATGTAGAAATTTAATCATGACACCCAAGTTTGAAAATCTAGCTGAAAATCCAGGTATTATGAAACTTAAGAATTGCAGACATATCTGTCCTTCAGTTACTGCTTTATTTTCCTACTCACCTCTAAAATGGTCCTAAGAATATGCTCCTCTTCCGGCAGTCATTCTCACACCCATTAAGATATTTGAGGCCCTAAAACAACTTTTAACACATACCTCTGACAGTTCTTTGCCTCTACTGGCACTTCCCCAGTCAAAGGCAAAGTCACATCATCCTCATCCTTTTCTCCTGGCTCTCCTATCTGTTACTGTTATACTGAAATATATAAGTAATGAGGTGAGAAACAGGAATGAAAGAAGGTCTGTCACTGTGAAACACCATTCTCTTCTTGCTGTCCTCTAAATAATTTCATAATCTGCGATATATATATCACTCTCTCGAGGAGTGCCATAAAGGGCAGTTGTTCTGTAATACCATCAGATGAAACTCACTGCTCTTCTGTGTTTCTTTCTGTTTATGTCAAAGCTGCAACACACTATTCTCTCTTAGTCTTTTAGATATAGCAAAAAACGTTTTTAGAACTATTATTTAGCTCATAATGGCAAACACACAAAAGTGTAGAAATACCAGAATCAAGATTGTCTGTATCCCTTTTTGTGAATGCCTTATTACATTTTTTAGGTTTATGACATGAGGATATACTTTTTCTATCCTCCAAATCCCTGCCTCATTCAATTTAGAGGCAGATAGTTCTCATTAATAAGCAGTTTTACATTTTTTTGTCTTCGTCTTGTTTAATAGTTTGTACCCAGCCTTATTCACTGAAGATTATTCAAATCCTGCCCTGAAGACAGAATTATTTATTTCTTCATAGCTTTTTTTATAGTGATCATCCCTGCAGTACTGAATGCTTCACAAACATTACAAAACATGATGATGAGAGTTATGGAATGTCTTCCATACTGGGAATGATCTATAAGCTGGGATCCATAAGCTGTAAAGAGTAAAATAAGGGGAATATGCTAAAAATTTACAAATCATGAGTGGCTTGGCAAAGTTCTATAGGGAGAGATAGTTTACTGTTTCTTCAGGTACAAGAACTAAAGGATAACAAATGAAACTGATATAAGTCAGGTTCAAAAAAACACCCACAATTTTTTTGAATAAAAGACAAGAATTTGTATCTGAAGGATGTTGCAGACAAGCTATTATATAAATCCATGGAGGAGAAACCCGTTGGCAGTTACTAAATCCATAGTGACCTTGGCCAAATCAGGAAACTCCTGAGCTGAAACTAGTAGGACTCTGGGAAAATATTAAAGAAGTGAATCATGCATACTTTCTACATTCTTATTTCTTCCTTAAGCATGTGTTTATTGGAATTAGGATTTGGGGCTAGGTGTACCTCCATTCTAACCCATTCTGGCCATTCTTATGTTCTTATTAATTAACAATCAGATGTGTGGCTATTATTCTTCTTATTCTTTTTCTTCTTTTTTAAAAAAAGGAAATGAGATACAAAAGAATATAAAACTTTTGTTAAGGAAAGTCTATACAGATTTGATCCTGATTAGTTCAGGGAGCTGAACTAGATAATCACTTGAGGACCTTTCCAAACTTAAGTTTTATGACTGAGGTATTAAAGTCAGAGATGTTAATATATTTTTTAAAATATCATATGATACACTGAAGTTGGAGGAAACTGTTCCAACCATACTAACTAGGTCTTAACTGCCTTACATATTTTAATAAGCAGAGATACTTAAACTATTTAAAATGTGCTATCACCTTACTCAGAAAGTGAATCTGTGTATTATGATGCCTTCTTTTGACAAGTGTAATACCTGTTTCTCTTCTCCAGTTTTGAAAAAGGTAAGCTATCTTATTTATGTAAACCTTAGGAATCCAGTCTGCCATCTAAACTGATGTCCTTTTCAACCAAAAGGACATTCCTCCTTATTAGAACTAGATTTTTGGTAAATTTGAAATCCACCAGTCTCAACCCACATGTTGTATGCAAGACACCTGCAGAAGGTATGAGGAAGATACTGCAATTCCTTCTCTACAAGAAAGAGTCTTATTAAGAAATTAGGTATTTGTGCAAGTGGATTTTCAAGTTCTTTTCTTTATAAATCTGGCATTTGCCAAGCCTCCTAAATGAGACTTCCTTCATTTCAGTGAATATGTCCATCAGTTCCTAGTACAAAGTGATACACTCCTTATATAATTTATAATATTTAATTTAATATGTTAATTATGAATAATGTCTCTCCTATACCTTCTGGACATTGATTCAGTTCCTTAATTCTCTTATATAGTTACACATTTACTCGCTCCCTGAGATGCCCATACATACACTGTTGGATTGTGTGGCAGATGTTAGACCATCAGCTTTTGAAATAAGTCTTTAGATATAAGACTTTTCTTTTTCAGCCACCTACAAAAGGTGTAAAAGACCTTGTCATTTCTTGATGCTTCAGCAGTCACAGAATAACATGGGTTTCCCATGGTCAAAATCAAAGCTCCTGCACACACATCATTGAACAATGAAGGACAGAGGCCTAGGGGAGTAAAAACAATATTATGAGATTATTTATGGAAAGAAGAAACGGATTAATGTGAGAAAATTTGTATGTGTCTGTTGGAGTTTTCAATGTACCCTTGTGTGCAAAGATTCACAGAATTGCATTTATATTAATAATATAATTCTTTTTAAAACTATGAGACAGAGGGAGATCATCCCTCTACCAATAGTTTGTTCAGTATTTTGTTCAGTATTTATATCACTGTTTCATTGTTCAAATTCTGAACATTTTCATTTTATGTGCAAGAATTACTAAACCAAGAAACTCAGCAATGTTATAGTGTAAAAAAAGAAAGTAATTTGAAAGAAAATATGGAGCTTTTATCTAGGGTACTGAGAAATTTAATTTACTACAGCCAGTGTCACTTACTGACTTGAGGTGTTAAACCGTTTTGGAAGCTCTAATAATTAACATGCTTACAGGAGAACTATACATTGCCTGTAAACTTGAGAGACTTTTTTTAATTCATTATTTGTACCCCTTTAATACAACTTGGGCTTTTACAGGTCCATTTCATTGACAGTAGTTTTGTACTTTCTGTCTTAGAGTGTTTCACAAATTCTTTAAATTTAACATTAATTGTTTTCCTTTTGCTGTGTGACATTTTGGTATTTACTTGACAAATATTTTATCAGTTTTTAACTGTTATATTTCCAACTGTTTTGTAGAAGTAGATCTCAAAGATACAAATATTAACCATGGAGCTGCAATATTTGGCCTCACATTAAAAAAAAAAAAAAAAGCCTTTTAAAACAGGATATGCAAAAAAATATGGACAGACCATATTTAACTTGAAATGTGATAAATCTGATATCTGTACCAGTCTAGCTGGAGAAATATCAAACCCCCTCTCTGATGTGGTTTTGCTTTTTGTTTTTCCATTTTTTATTCCTATGCTATCAGGTAAGACTTGGCACTAGACCCCAGCAAAATAAACAGATTCCAGGTGAGCATGATGTAAATGCAGTCTGACAAATAGCCATGCTTTGGCTGCCTGCTCTGCTAGTGTCAGATGCTTGGAAATCTAAGCTGGTTTGTGATTTCCTGCCCTTGAAAGAGGTATCAGATATGTGTGTGGGACAGTAGATACCTATAGGTGGGATTTGGCTTCTACAAAAACTGGCATATATTGCCACAGTCCTGCGCAGCAGCAGCAGCAGGAGTATTTCCTGCTCTTGGTGCTCTTCTTCCTAAGGATCCCTTCAGTGGTTCTTCCCTCTTCTTCCTTCTCTCACCCCTCTTGTATGCTCTTAAAGCTTCACCTGCTCCCTCTCTTACAAGGTCCTGTATTAATTCATGTATAATCCAGGAACAAAAATCCATGTATACCTAATTTGCTAATGCAAGGAAGATAAACTAGTTTCTGCATAAATTAGTGCCCTACCTAACTTCTCACTAAGATGCCTTTTACTGGCCAGGAATACCTGGCTGTTCTTCGACATGTGGGCTGGCAGGGAAGGACAGTCTTTGGGGATGAGGTTTCAAATTACAATTCTTTGTGTATCTGACAGTGGGAGAGGGGCTCTATTTTGGCTACCGCTACTTTCAAACTGAAAGAAGTCCTGGATCAAGATTATTCAGGCGTTCTTACACAGAGGAAAGCAAGAAAATACAAGTAAGAGACGTGTGGGGATAGGATCCTTCTTCACAGTAATCAAGCTGCAGACTATAACTTATTCTACAGATAATACATATTTATCTCTCGTAAATGGCTCTCGTCAGGCATACATGGTACTGCATACATTCAGTTTGATTTTAGTAAATGTAAGAATAATCTGGGGATATAGAAGGACAAAATATAAAACCGGCTGACAGAAGTGTCATGTCAGAGCATTAGCATTTATTAAGTAGCAAGAAGATGAGAAACTTGTATGAGACATTTCACAACACAAACAGCACTGACCTATACATTATAGTTGCTATGGACAGAGACATAAACAGAGGAAAAAATGAAAGTCACGTTCCAGAGAAATCAATGGCACAAAATCTTAGTAAGTGTATTTAGCCATGAGCTAGCCTGTGATTGTTTTTGAGCTGCACGTAAGCACTGAATTGCACGTATTGACTGAAACAGGCCCGTAATGGAGGTATCAACATTTGCATCTGCAACTAGATGTACACACAGTGAAATCTCTTTTAAAATCTGAAATGTGAAAACTAAGTGCATATTCCATGAGTAAACAAGAAAAGGCCTCTGAGATGGCTGATGGGCTCAGCTGTGTACTGCGGTGGGTCTGTTGGAGCTGGCTGGAACCAGCTGGAACCGGCTGTGTGTGGCACAGGGCAGCCCCGGCCTCTCCTCACAGAGGCCGCCCCTGCAGCACCCTGCTGCCAGCACCTCGTCACATGTGGCAATGGTAACAGTGGATTATATCCCGATTTTCAGGTCACTGATGCAAATGTTTAGCCATACTGGCCATAGTGTTGACCCCTGAGGAAAGCCATTCACAGCTACCTGCCAGTCAGACTTCAAGCCACTCTTCACACCTTCCAAGCCTCATGGTGCAGCCAATTTTTCACCTAATTCATATCACCTCACAGTTTCCTTAAAAATAGCTGTTGAGTATCATGTGTTGGCTAAAAGCATTGTTGCTTCATATCCAGGCTTGTCAGTAAAGTTGAGAGAAAAATTTGGGCAAATACTACAAGATGCAATGGTAAAAATGTTATCAGTCTTATCGGAAGTAGAAAATGAATTCAACTGGTTACATCAAAGAAGATTCTTATAAGAGTATGATATGCTTGTTTTATTTCTGTCCTCACCTCTTAACAAAATTTGGCTAATAATCAGCCCACAAATGCAAGCTGCACTTGCTGTTCTTCAGTCTAAAACTTGCCATCACTTCTTTCAGTTTTCTCATGGGGACAAAAAAAACCCCAAAACTAAATGTGAAAGCTCTTCCTCAACAAATGAAAATAATGGTTTTGTTTCTTTTATTGACTTTTCATAACTAGACATCAATTAACAGGAATGACATAGACTCCTATTTCTATACATGTGTTCCCTTCTTCCATTTTTCTTCGTGGCTTCTGCTGTTCTGGGGTGATTTGCTTTTTTTTAATGTAATGAAGTCAACTTGCATTCTGTATGCAAACTAAAATGTCCTTAAAAATTAACTTTTGTTGAGAAATAGTGTTGTCCTATACTCCAAAGGCAAATTAAGTAGACTTATTATCTTTTATAACAAAATGGTGCACAATTGGAAAACAAAGTTGGTATATTGACTATGATAAGGAGCCTGGGGAATACTGAAACTGGGTTTGGGGAGGAAAAGGAGGAGAAATCCAGAGAAAAGGATTCAAAGATTTTGTGGTGTTACACGTCTTCTTTCTGAACCCAGACAAGAGTTGGGAGCCGAGTAGGTATCAATTTCTGTAACAGACATCCCAAACACTTCCGTTGTTAGTCTCATGATTCACTGTTACTTCAGGGCTCCCTGGATATTCATGTACAAATCATATACACATGTCATTTTATGCTAGCATGTGACACTGCTAATAGTATAGCTTTAGAAGAAAAAAAGCAGTGGAGAAAAAAAAATTACTGTATTTTACAATAGTTAGGATGACACTCTGAAACTTAACAATTTTGCCGGCAGTAACTGATCCAGCTATAGACAGCTAAATCAGTGCTGGTCCTAGACACAACAGAGACAGCACTGCTGAGGTAGGCTGAAAGTCAACATTCTGCTTTGTTAGTCATGTTTATGAGAATAACCATGTAAACCAAAAATCTTTTGGAAATGAAGGCTGGGTTCTGGACCACAGTTCTGTCAAGAAAAGGCCAATGGGAAATTATCTACAAGGTTCCAGGACAGATATAGGGAGAAGACTCCTTATGCAGAATATCTGTTTTGCACCTGTGGATTTGTTTATAGATATGACATGAGCATCTATCCAAGGTCTGGCTTATGAATTTCTGTCCACAAGAAATGTTGAGATTTCTATATTCTTTGGCATATTTTGCTGATGTACCCTTTTGTGGCCCAAAGGGGACCACTGGGCATTTTCAATGGGAAAAATAAAATACAAGTATATCATGCTACTATTCAAACACATCTTTTAGGGTTTTTTTAAAACTGTTATATATGTTTTGGGTATTTTCTCAGCTTCTTTTTTTTTATATTTTGTTATTTTATTTTGTAAGTCTTTAAAATGGGATTTTTTGAAGAAAAAACCTTTGTACAAAAACATGGTATGTTACTTACTGACAAATATTCTCTAATACTTAACTTCTCCTCCTCCTTTTATCCCCTACTCATCCAGTTTTAGCCTCCCTCACTCTTTCTGCACAATCTGGTGCAAAAGCCTTCTCTTCTGCTGCTTTTGGCATCCAAAACAACATACCTCTACCTCTCCATTTAATTTCATTTTAAATCTCATCTGAAATCTTATATTTCTTCCCATGTTTACGCCTCCAACTTTCACTCCCCTGCTGCTATAGTTTAATTTTTAGTTTTACAACATGCAAAGCATAATTGCATACTTTATACTGAAGAAGCTAGAAAGAACAATTTTATATTTTATTTTTAGAAGAGTTTTCCTTTTTTTGATAGTACTTTCTTTTTACAGGGCACCCCTCTTGCCTCATACTGTTGGTTTCCTGCAAGTATATGGCACTAAAACCTCAGACATATAGTAATTATGCTTGAATTGGGGTAATGGAAAATTAACTTATTCTCATGGAAAAAAAAAGTTTTCTTTCACAGTTTTGTTTTTCAGTCATAGTTTTCCTAATTTGTGTTGATTCAAATCTCAGCTATGAATGTGAAAAAGCACAGTGGCTAACATGAGGAGGTGTTCTTCATCTGAATTCTTTGCTTTTAACCGGAGATTAAAAAAGATAAAATAATCATCTCATCCTCATTTTTTCTCATGTCCTTGACGCCTGTGACAACACTGCAGAGAATGGGAGATAACTGCTGCTGTATGGTACTTAGACTACCAATCTGCTGTAATAAAGTGATTTTGCTGCTATAGCTTTTGGACTTCTCTGTGCCTGCCTTCTTTAAGTAAAACAGTTTCTTTTGCTAACTTTTTTTGTCTCAGGAAGCTCTTCTTCAGACTCATTTTGTTAGAGACAACAAACCTCTCTACATTCTTTGGTTAAAATGTATGTTGTTGGTTCACATAATCAACTGTGATACCAGGTTTCATTGGTTTTCTGCATTTTTTTATAAATAATCTTTGCTAAAGAAGAAAACATCCATTGTTTTCTTGAAATGCACAGACATTTATGCATGGGTTCCAAAGCTCCATCTAAGTGACTGAGGGCTAAATATAATAATTTTTTTATGGCAGCTTTTAATTGAGTAATGGTGTGTGAAACTCATGTGGCACAGTGGGAAGCATACAAAAAAGAATCTGAAAGAGTGTAATGACTGCAGAACATCCATGCATTTGAAATCAGGAAGATGTAAGAAAAATCTAAGTCTTGTCAGTCACATAGCATGAAGTAATAGAATTATGCAAAAAATGTAGTTAATAATGCTTCACTGGAAATGCACCACAACACAGTGTGAAACATGTGCCCTAAACTATGCTATATTATTTCAAAAAGTGATCTTATTATTTAAAAAATGATTAAATAGTCAAATAGTAATCCACTTACAGAAAAAAATCTAAATATACAGAGTATGTGGTTTATATTTCCAGGGTGTCATCTACATTATTTTTCTAAGTTTGCTTTATTTGTTCTACTGAAAACAGTTATTTAATTTTTTCTATAATTAGTAACTAAAATTGTTGCTAAAAGCTCTGAAAAGCTATAACAATAATGTCCAAGTAGGGTGTGTTTGTACATATAAGTGTGTGCACACGTGAGAAAAGTTACAAGGATGTCTCTAGTGCTTCACAGATATCCTGGTGTTAAAAGGTAAGCAGATCTACATTTTTGCTGTCTCTCCTTAGAGAAAGTAGGGACGAATTGGATGATTTTCCTGAGACTACATCACTATATGGTCTATCAAGCAAAGTATGTTCTATTTGCTTCTTCTTGGACTTCTTTTGTGATCATCAGGTTATATTTTTCCACACTGTCAGTTTGATTCAACTCCCTGTTTTCCTTCAGAGTCCCAGTCCACAAATTGTCCACAACTCCTAATTTGATCCCAGGCTTGGGTCCAGGAAAGCTGGAAGTGGATATGTGGATAGTTTTTGCCAGCACACATAGCCTGCAGACTTTTTGGATATGGGCTTAATCTATTTCTTTTTTTACTTAAATTCTCTACTTGAAACCTATGAATAATACTCCACAGGTATAATTTCGAGTTTCCCAGATCCTACAGTTCTGAATACTGTATGCATAATAACAAATGAATGGAGAGAACAACGACTTCCTGTGCCAACTATCCTATCAAGCCATTATTTTATTGCAGGAGGTCACTAGCTTCCTTAAAGAGCTATCACTTCAGCATGCTGCCTTGCAGGTCTATTTCTAAATAAAGATTATTCATGCATGAATCATTTCAGCAGTTTGTGATATATGTACTTTCACTGAATATACAGTTTATTAGTTGCTTGTTTCTTAGTATGTTTGTTATGTTTACAGTTATTTAAACTGAAATTAATTTAAAGGCTAGTCACCATAAACACAATGGCCCAGCAGAGATAAGAGGAACAGTGTCAGGCCAAAGACCCCGGGTAACTTAATCAGTGAAAAGGGAGCTCACTAAATTGGTTACTCCTAAAGCGATGATTTTGAAATCATTCTCAAAAGAAAGCAATTTTTTCTGTTGTCCCTGGTGTGTGTCCTGGGCTTGGCTGGGACAGGGTTAATTTTCACAAGAAGCTGGGAGGGGGCACTGCCAGGATGGCTGACCTGAACTAGCCAAGGGGATATTTGATACCATACTGACGTCATCCTCAGTATATAACCGGGGGAGCTGGCCCAGTGGAGCGCAATCACGGCTCGGGAACGAGCTGAGCATAGTGTTCTGGGTGGTGAGCAATTGCATTGAGCAACACTCGCTTTATATACTCTTTTGTTAGTATTATTGTTATTATTTCTTCTCTCCTTGTGTTGTTCTATTAAACTGTTCTTATGTCAGCCCATGAGGTTTTACCTTTTTCTTCCGATTCTCCTCCCCATCCTACCGGGGCGGGGGGGGGAGGGGGGGGAGGGGAATGAGCAAGTGGCCATGTGTTGCTTAGTTGCCAGCTGGGCCTAAACCACAACAGTGTGAAAGCCACTGACGTGAGCCAATCAAAGAAGCTCTTCCAGGAGGATCTTGCAGACTAAGGAGAGGTTAATCCTTACTGGGATATAGCATTCATTATGAGATGCAAGGGGAGATCACTTCGGGACCACGTAAAGCTTATTATGGGATTTTTAAGGAGTTTGTGGGGATGTGAGAAACATTGTGAGCGGTTTAGGGGAAGGATCAAAGGCAGAGAAAGGAGGGAGAAAGGTAGATTAGGAAGAAACAGCATGGGAAAGCAGAAGAAAAAGGGAATGAAGGTCTGGTCAAGAGTAAATAGGTTGCTTGTCTGGCCAACTCCCACTCCTAATCTCCACAGTCAATCCTATCTTCGTATTAAACTTTATTCCTAGCTATTTTCCTTGGTGAGGTTGCTCCTATTCTGCATGTATGTGATGCTAGTAAACTTCAAGTTGGAGTAGCCAGTAGTTAGAATAAGAAGTCTAGGAGCCAGGTATCAGAGAAACTGGAGGTCTGAGGGCTGGATCCTGGAAAGAGCAAGGGTCTGAGAACTGGCTACTGGAGGGTCCAATTGTCCAAAACTGCTACTGAAGAGGTAGGGGTTCTGGGGAGACCATAGGTCTGGACTAGCTACTGGGACATCTAGTTGTAGCCACTAGTGGTCTTCAGTCCTCATCAGCTGTAGTGAAGGAACAGGATTAGGCCATCTATGCCCTTCATATTTGTGTAACTGCTGTGTGTTTTCTGTCTGTATTGATCAGTGTGACTGGTCATGTGTGAGTAGTGTGTGTATGTGCTCCTATCTGGAGTATCTGTTGGACTTGAGGACATGGAGCTGTACCAGCTTCATATCTACTGGGTTATTGGACTCAGAAATATTACCCTATGTTGTAATTTGTTTTAATAGAAAGCTAATATTTTGAGAAATATGGAAACAAAATTGGAGGAAAAATGGGGGAGGATGGCACTGAAGCAGCTCTTTTGAAGTAAGTGCTTCTAAGAGGAATAGTTTATACGGAAAAATGAAGAGGCTGAGCTTATGTAGTTCACAAGATAAGACAGTATAAGCCACTCAGGTTGGGAAATGGACGCTAAAACATAGACTGCATTGCAGAAGTCTGATTTGGCAGAGACATGATATGGAGAAAAGGGTGATATAACAAACCAGTATACACTACAGAAAGTTAATTTTAACTAAATCTATGTACAATCTGGGGAAGTAGTTTTAGTTCTCAGGATGCCCCTATCTCTTAGATGATAGTGGCATGGCAGCAGAAGTGATTAAAAAGGGACAGTTTGGAGATATCCTCAATAGAATTATTGCATGATACCGTTCAGTTTTATTGGAAAACAGACAGAAAGGAAAAGGATTTGTCTCCAAATGTTGATCCTTTCAGTGAACAAATGTTGGAATATTCCATAATTATAGCAATGCAAGAGAGCAAGACAGTCAGAGGATGATAAGGAGTGAATTAATGCAGCATAAACTGTCTCTGGTAGTGCTAGACATGGGGGACTAAATGAGGTAAAAAAGTCACAGTCTAAACAGGAGTAAATGACCTGTATGGCTTACTGTCTTACTTGCCTATGAAGATACGTTATGTGTGGGGATATACTCAAGTACAAGAGGAGAAAAAAATCAAGAGTTTGCTAAAAGTTTTAATTGGTTTTGTAAATCTTTTAGATGAGCTTGGCCCAGCTTCAAATAAGGTAATTCAGCAATGTGGTCCCCTGTTTACAATGAACTAGAGTAGACTGCAAATTTGGGGCAGTAAGTCTAAGTCTCTAGAAAATACACTTAAAAGTGCAAAAGCATATAATGTATACAGAAAAATATCAAGTTTTAATCAATAGATGCAGAATTTAAGATAATGTAAATAACTACAAAAAACAGTATGAAATCTTTGAAGTTTTTATACTTGTAATTTAATGAAGAAGCAAAATTAGGTTCTTTTTCCTCACAAGTCTCTTCTAACATTTCTTGTCCTTGTAATATTTAATTCATATGTTTGTGCTGAAAATTTCAGTGACTTCACCTTCAATTGTCTGTCCTCCTCCTAGCCTTCAGATTAATGCAGTACTTGCAGTTAAGAGCTTTCTCCTGAGGTTTATCATAAAAAGTCTTCCAAGATGAAAAAGGCATTTCTTGTTTGTTAATTTTATCTGAAAAGTTGTGTAATTGCAAAAATAAAATTTTTCAATGGGGTCAGGCAAACAAATAGAAAGCTTTGCATTGAAATGACACCCACTGAACTTTAAGTCTATTCTTACTTTAAAAATTAGCTGTATTCCAGCTGAATTCTCTGGAACTAGAGTCAGGACATAAACTATTGTTTTTACTATTTTTATTATAAAAATGAAAATTGCAACTGAAACGGAAGTTTTATTGTGATATTACTGTAAATGTAAAATACAATGCCGCAAAAAAAGTTCTATTCTGAACAGACAAAAGAGAGAGGGAAAAAACCCACATTGGTTTGCTCATTTTATCAGTAGGAAACTGAGATATACAATTAGTCTAAGTGCATTATGTGGTCCTACAGGAAGCCTGCTTTAAAACCAGGAGTTAAACCTGGGCCAGATCACCAACACTGAGCCTTTGCCTTCCACATAAAGAAAGTAAAATACTGTAAAATAAAATTTACCTTTTGAAATCATGAAAGATACAGGCAACATCAGAAATACAGACACAAAATATTTCAGTTTCTGTATAAAAAACACGAGTCTGAAGCACCTCAGAAATAATAGGGATCTTTCAGTTTCTTTAGGATTTATGAGAAACTAGTGTTGCCTCTAGATAGTTTACTTGACTGACTACCTCTAAAAAGCTCCATGATTGCTGAAAAAACCAGACAATTTACATTGTACACCCACACAGATGACCAAAGGCTTTCCACAATTCTTTTTGTCTTTTTTGTTTTGTGCTGCACTAAGATTACATCTCCCCACAAAACATCATTTCTTTTATGTGTATCATTGTCTTTATTTTCCAAGCATGGATATTTCATTTCAAGGCACCATGACAAATGGAGCATTTCAATTTATCCTTATTTTATAAATACAGTAACACAGTACTCTGTTTCTGATTATCATGAATAAAATATCAGCTTCAGACTTTGAAGATTTCTAAATCCTCACCCCATTAAGGGACTCTCTGGCAGTGCTACCATTTTTTGGAAATTTTTTATATATTAGGGAAATAAAAGAGGGACTCCCTATCTCGGACTCTTCCTGTTTCCCACTAGTTCCCTCTCCTCTGGGTCCCTTAAATGAAGAAGCCTTACTGAGTTCACAGTACTCTCCCTCCATCTCCTGTGTACACTCTCATCCTGAACAGACTGGGGAGAATGGCTATTTTTGAAGCTTCTTTGAGCACTGAAAAAGATGAAAAAGATGACAAAGAGAGAGGGAGAAAAAGAGACTGGCACATGTAATCGGAATGGAGACACAAAGATACCGAAGGACACACTGAGAAGAGTGACAGGGCTGGTTATGGTTAAAATTATTGAGTGGCAACAACTTGTAAAAGCAGACTTATGTCAGACATAACCACTGAGAAATACACTCTTTATTTCATCCTTCCCACAAGTTTTCTCTTTCATCTTCATCATTCTTTTATATAGACTATATTCTGTAATGTAGATGTCTGAGTGGATTAGGGTTTTTTAGAGAATATTGAACTCTGAAAAATTCTGCTACTGCAGAGGGTTCTGTCCCACAATTTGTGATGGTTGTGATTGACAGCTAGTAAGAGGCAGGTTTTGAGACTTCTTCCTAACGTGTTTATCTTCTCCTTTCATTCTGTGCTTATTGGTATTCTTCAAGGCTTTCCACAAAAAGTATTTTACGTATCTATATATAGGTGCTGAATTTTAGGCACTTCAGTTTCAACATGTTGATCAACAGCCTAGTTCTACATAGGAGTGTTAAGCCCAGTGTTTAACATCCACCTTTATACTTTGCTTCTTTTCAGAACCTCTTCCTTGATGAATATCTGTAATTTCCATATATAAAGTACAGGAATCACAGACCCAGCCTTCCAACCTACATAAATAAACAATGGGCACAGGGAATAGGATGGGCCTTAACAGACCCTTAGGTCCATTAAGGGCCTGAAGGATGTCTTCCTTAGATCCAGGAATGCCTTCCTTTTTTGTTCAAAGAGATGCTTTTTCCAGATGGCACATACAAACACAAACTATTTCTCAGTATTAAATATGTGAGTGGTTTTACTCATAAAATATAGTCACCATACTAAAACCTGTTTTAGCTTAATGCCGTAGCATTTATCCAGGATATGGAATACCAAAATGCAATTGTCTTTGCCTGAACAAATCCAAGTATTAGACCTTGCCCTCTCCAGCAACATGTGGGTTATTTGGTGTCATAAGAGAAATCTAGCACAGACTTCTCTTCATCATTAGTTACTGTTCACACTAAGTAAGTCTGTTTTCTTTACTATTTAGTCTCCAGAATATGTATTTTGACCTCTATCTACCAATTCTAACTGGTACTTCTGGTACATATGAAATAAATAAAAAAACCCAAACTTGTTTAAAATTTCCATAAAAAGCAACTCATCTAATTGCAGAGATTCTAATCCACTCTTAAAAACAGAAACAAGATTAAAATAAAATGTCAAAGTATTAATTTTCCTCAGTTCCTATTATTATATTATTGCAAATAACATAACATTGCTGTTCAACTAGTCTGTAGTTTGCTGGTGGTTACACACACGCACGCATACAAACACACCCTTAAGGAATAGACCTTAATAAGGAGGTAGGATAGTTTGCAGTGATCAGTTGTAGAGCTCAGTCAGGCGAGTGTACTGACCAGCAGCTTGCTTACGCTCAAACAGTCTCTTTTATCCCCTCTTACCTGCATTTTTGCATGCTTGTTCTTTTCCCATTCACCTCTGTCTCTCCTTTTCTTTGTCCTTATCTCCCCCCAGATAAAAAACCTGCCCCTAATTACTTTCTTCCTATTGGTTCCAGTTTTGCTCCCTCTGTACCCAAATTTGTTATTTCTGATAAAGTTTCCTACATAATCTCAGACATATATGGTATTTCTTACATGATTACCTGGGTGCTGTGCGACTCCAAAATGCTCTTCTCCAATTATCTGTGATATTTGGCCAACTTTGTTAACTATCTCTGAAATCCAGCCATTCCTCACCCTCATGGTACTATTCTTATACTGAAAACTGTTTTTGTGAGTTTCTCACTCTGTTATTTGTTATGTCCAGAAATTTCTCATTTCATGTTCAGTAATTTCTTACGTTCTGTTCTGTCATCTAACCTTCAGGCCATGGGCATAACCTGTCTGCATACCTTAATGACACCAAAGCCTCCTTGCACAATCTTTCTTCTCTCATATGTATGTAATTCCAGACACAATCTGCCTTGTAATTTACACAGAGTACCATGAGAATAATTGTGCTCTCTTTTAAATTTTCAAATTTTTGAAGTGCTCTATTTCTAACATTTTCTAAGAAAAAATACAGCTCTACTTCTTACAATTACTGCCTTTTTTAAAAAAAAGATACTTTTTCTGCTTTTAAAAAAAGTTTAGGTGAAAAGTTGTCAATCAGCTACATCTACCACTAAATCACTATCATCATAAATAATTAACAAAATCTTTGCCAGGTTTTTAAGACTGATGGCTGTCACAGCCAGGCTTCAGGTTGCAGGTAAAATTATACTTAATCCTCTAATACTTTTCTTATTCCATGCCTTATCATATTACCTCTAACAACAATGTCCTTTTCCCTCGCTGATCTGTGAAACATAGCTTATGAGAATGCAGCCAGCTACCCCAGTTGTTTTCTGCATATGTATGGCATGCATTAGCATTTCAGTTTTGTGAGTTATACTGTAACGGTCTTGTAGTGCTGAAAGGAATCTTGTTGAAATTTGAAAGTGTAAGATTTACAGGTCCAGATTTGGAGAGTATAATGCAGGTTGTCCAGCTGTCACATTGCAAAGCTGAGAAGTAAGAACCTTTTAAATTATTATTTTAATGAGGTTAAATTAAGAAACAGCTAATGCCAATGAAGACTGACGTTCTGACCATATTTTTGCTATTTTTAAGGAAGATATACAAAAGGAGGTTGTAGGCAAAAAGAGGCTGTAGGCAAATGGGACCTGCATTGAACATCTGTGCTTGCTTTTTTTCTGTTACAAAAATGAATGTTAAGCTGGTGCTTTTAAATGATTTAAGGTTGACAGTGTTAGGTCTAATAATAGCAAACCAAACAACATCTGGTGTGGTGGAAATAAAACGATTTGGTATAACACTTAAAAACCCCCACATACAAGTAGGCAGCTTTTTTTGATCCTTCTAAAGGTCATATTGAGCTATCATTTTTAATTAATAATATGACAAGATGGGATGTGGATTCTTCACAAACTTTTTATTGCATAACTAATCGTGTTTTCTTTTTTTCATTAGGAAGCTTATCATAAAGACAGGTATTATTCCTCCTCAAATATTCTCACTCTTTTAAGGAGATAACTATTTTATGTTTTTTAATGTTATGGTTGTCTCTGTTTTACTCCCTTTTCTGCTGCTTTCCTGAATGGTCAATGTTATGGCCATATTAAAAAATGATGAAGATACACCTGGGAGTATCAGAAAAATGGAGCTCTGACTGCAAGTCACAAATTCCCCTTCGGGAACTGCAAAAAAATTCTAACCATATGTGAGGGTGAAGTGCTGAAATTCATTGGTAATGATAAGGGCATGCCTCACTGGGATTTTTTTCATATTACCTATCACAGCTGTTTGCTCTAAGACCTGTTTATAACCTCAATTCTTCTACTGTAAGTGTAATCTATACATAAAATATTCCTAATCAATTTTTTCTACATAGAATTTATGATGATAACATGTCCACATTCTATATATGGTCATGGAATTTCAATAAATCTAGAGAAAAGCAAAAATGGAACAAATATGCATGTATGTATAATATTCCAAGCCTTTTTATATAAAATTCTTACCATGTACAAACTCTTCTAGACACCCTATTTTCCTCCATAAGTAGAAGCACAATTAGTAAAATACCATTTTGAAAGTTACTTTTTTATGGTATTTAAGCCAGGACACAAAAATTTTTAGGAAATTCACCCATACCTGAGCATTTTATTCATTGCTCCGACAGCATCTTAAAACAAAATGCTTTACCAAAGATAGTTTGGATTTCTTTTGTAACTCCTCCTTTTCATCATATTGAGATTATTTTTTTGTTTGTTTGACTCTGTATGTGTATGTGTGCATGTATGTGTATGTGTATGTGTATATTTACTTTAATTGAGGATGTAAAGACACTAGAGGTGAATATAGAATCTGAGCCTGAAATAGCATAGAAATACATTATTGTTTTGATTAAATAAAACATTATTGTGGTTCATAATATCTCTGACAGATCTTAAAGATTGCTTGAAATAATTTTTGTATTTTGCATATATTACTTATTACACTTAGCAAGCATAGCTAATTGGCATAACTGAAGTACATGAATAACAATGTGGCTTAAAACTACAAAAGCAAAGGAAATTATGTTTATTTCTTATAAATAAATTATTAGCCACTATGTATTATTTATATTACACAAATGTAAACAATGTATAATACATGAGGATAAATTTACTATATTTGGAAGAAAATTAACTGAGCTGTCTCTTAGGACCTTTATTAATATTGCAAAATCAGTATTATACTACTGTATTATTGATTTTTGAAGACTATTTTGCATATGTTTTCCTAAATCACATCACTTAAGCCAGAAAATGTTACATATCATGTGCTAGGCTGATAAAACCATGACAAAGGTGTGTTGTGAAGCATGAGACAAAAAGTCCCTTAAAATTCTGGGAAACCATGTTAACTTTGCACAAAATATGAAATTGTTATTTCTCTGTGAAAAACTTATCACAAATTACTTAAATCTTCTTAAGACAAAGCATTTTCTCAGCTGTCTATCTTCAAATGGCAATATGAGCTATGTATTCTATGCAAAATATATTAATAAAATGTCAGGGAACTTATTCTACAGCTATATGAAATCCTTATATTGGAAAAAATGACTTCCACATATATTTGTCTTACAATGGTCAAACTGGAATTAATAAGTTATCTAATTTCCTTAAAGCACCGAGTAAAGCTGTTCAGAACTCTGAACTGGTTTTTGTCCCAGATTGGTCTTAACTCCAAAACAAAATAAGAATATTTTCCTCACAAGTGAAACTTCAAAACAATAGAGAAATTAAGTGTTAATCAGGATTTCCCCTCTATTTTAAAGAAATATTTTCTTGGATATTTATTTTATGTTTATATTATCTCAGGAAATGTCAGTAGAAGTGTTATTATATATTGAAAATATCAGACAAATTTTTCTATGCTATTTTGTAGTAAACAGTCAAGTTTATACAACACACAAAAAAATCAATTTTGTCAAAGCTGTATTTCCGAAAGGAAAAGTCTTCTGTTCAAAAAGTTCAGTACTGTTCCAGCTCACCTCTCTTGCATATCTATAATGTGGGAAATTCAAATTAAAATATCTTAGGGGGGTATAAAACTCTGATCTCCAAAACAACCTATAAGATACCTCAGATTTGGTACCAACAATAAGGTTCTTAAAGTCACTGTTAACACTGACGCTGTAAATGTTTTAACAGAAAATTATCATAAAGGAAATTGCCTTGTAGATGGCTCAGTTTGAAAAATTAGTTGTAACTATACTAAGCTACAGCTGAATTTCACTACATACTATGAACTATACGCTTTTAAAGTTTTACCATCCTAATGAGATAAAAAAAGAGAGGTGTGGAAAATACTATGAATTTTTTTATTATTATTTTGGGGAGGGGGGGGTGCTTTCTTCTGGCATTTCCATTTTTATCTTTACTTCATCACTATGTGGTCAGCATAGTCTGAAATTAAATTTGATGAACTGAAACACGTCTCTAGTACAAAACGAAGCAGACAGTATAGCAAAGTTTATTTACTGTAAAACAATACATGTTTATAACAGTGACAGAAAGATTTGTAATCATATCTGGACATAAAGTTTTACTTTGGTGCATTCAGCCACACAGATGTTTTCATAAAGTTGTCTAAATTGTCCTTTTCAACATGAAGATGTTATTTGCCATACTATTTTGAAGACAAAAAAAGTGGGTTCAAAAGGTAGAAGTGCAGAGAGAAGCAACTGCTTCTGTCCAAGAATTTCTCTTTTCAGGAATGTTCTGCCTAAATTGACAGAGAGGATGGAAAACATACTACTCATATTAAATGTCTTATCAAGGATCTCACTGTGCTGCTATTAGAAAAACCATTAAACATACAATCTGACTGAATTTCTGAGTTTGGTATCTTAACATGAAATTAAGTCCCCTTATGTACTTCACACACTTTTGAATAGTATTTAGCAGAACTTTTGTATTTGCAGATACAAAAAGTATATAATACTTGATCAACACTGTATTTCATTCATAAATCCATTCCAACTTTTGATCCATAATGTGAACTAGTAATGTAGATACTTCATACAACCTAGTAAAATAAAAAGTTATATATTGTAGACCTACCTAAGTATTTCTTCCAATATTATTGCCATTCTTCAGATTACTGGTTCCTGAATATACTTTTAAGTATAAGAGCTTAAAATAAAGCATCTGAATTTTCAAAGACTTCTAAGAGCAGTAAGTGTCCAATAAAATCACTGTTCTTAAACAGTATTTCAGATTTTTGTAAATGCACAAAGAACAGTCTCGAAAACCTCTCTCTTGAAATTTTAATCTAAGACATGAAAAAAACGCTATACAAAATCTATAAAAACAAACCAAATAATATTTCTCTGGAATATTTTCACAAAAAAGTATATTTACTGGCAATCTCTAACTTGAATGAGGGAAATAAGAACATTGTTGGTTACTTCTCTATTTCTTCCCGAAGACTTTGTGATGGAAGCTGTGATGAGGTTTAGGCTGCCAGGAATTTGAATATTTTCTTAGAAAAATAATGGTAGATGTTAGTCTTATCTTTGAGAGAGATTGTGAGATCTAAGTGGTTGCATGGATGCTTCTATAAAACTAAGGAAGGGTGTGAACACCTCTCTGAATAATTTCTGTAGCAGATGACAATGACCCATCTTTCTTCTATCCATCCTTCAATACTTAAAAATGGGAAGGAATTGATTATTGGAAGGTATCTGATTATTGAAAGTGAGATAATAATGAAACTTCCCTCTCATGAGATGAGGCAAAATATTTTTCATTGGCAATGAAAACTGTTGATCATTTTAAAAAGCATTCTTCTTTAGTCTAAATACACATCTAAATCTATATAAATAAATGCTAAGAATGCATTTGATACATTCCAGTTTGAATACCCACTTACTACATTTACATATGGCCTCCCAGTGTATGAATGGATATTTACAGATCGGTAAGAGGAATCTGATAGTTTCAGAGTAGTTTTAATGTGAAAAGTCCTTTTTGAAAAACAGACTTCTTTGGGTTTGTGTTAGTTTAGTCCCAGAGTAGCATTGGAGCAAAGCATGTCTCCTTTATCACATCAGACCATCCCATGGAGATAGTTCAGCCAGGAATTGAGTAGACACTAGACACTATAATTCTCTAATGCTGAGAAAAAATACTTTTGTTTTCCTCAGATGTGCTAGTTCTAATTAAGGCCAACTGAATACAACTTTTCATGGCCATTTAGAGGTGTGGACATAATGGACAATGAAGAAAAAAGATTTCTAGACTATAATCCTAGTTCTTGCAATTTACCTCCCTATATTCCTTTCAATAAATACTATCAAACAGCACAATTTTTTGTCACAGTAGCTGCTGCAATATTTAGACACCAGAATGTGTGTCAGTTATGGAATGGAAGTACAGTCTCAGAGGTTCTTGGCTGCCAAAGAGTTAAAAGCTCAGTGTCTTTTCTTTAGATTTAAACTATTAGAGCTTTTTGTGTTCAGTATTTTAACCAGCTGAAGATCTTTAGTGAGTGGACATATTAAAACCTCTGTTGTCTACTGGGAAATGATTAAAGCCCGATGATTTCTGCACTTCCTCTAGTTATCTCAAATGTCACAGTGATTGATGGCAAAACATCTTTTCTTCTGTAATGTTTCAGACTTTGTTGCTTGCCTTGAAGCGGATAAGGTAGCCACAGCAAAATGTGAAATGGCAGATAAATAATTTGTCTTGTCTTCCCTCCTAAGTTGCAACTAGAATAGCCAGGATACACTTGTTCATCTGCCTCAACATCGTTATTTGATAATATTCTGGTGGCTGGCACCAGACATGTGCAACATATAATAGCAAAATTGTAGGAAAAGGCTGCATTCCTCCTGGAAACGCAAGGTATTTTGTTGTCTGGATAGTATAGCAGTGAGTTTCTTACTCAGTTTTCTGTAAACTTCATGAAAAAATAAGTTAAAAAACCCAAAACAAACAAACAAACAAACCAACCAGAAAAAGGATTTAATATTTTTTTTTCTTCCAAATCTTCTCATTCAAGAACATGGATTTATCTGAAACATTCTGGCCTACCAATAATGGGATTTTTTCATGTTTTATGGTTTGTTTTCTTTTTTCCAGATCTGAGGTAGCACTGTGATACTACCTTGCTTGTGATACTTGTGATACTACGTTGCAACAGACATAGGTGCCCAGGTGCCAGCTGGTAAATATCTAAGTTTGGTGTAGGCAGACGATTAACGACTGCCAGATATGATGAACTTTTATTTTCTCAATATCTTTATCAGCCCAGTTCTAATCCCTTAATCTCAGACAGAAAATAGTAAGAACTAGAGAGGATCATGAGAAGGGCAACAGGGAAGATCAAAGCTTTGATTGGCTTCTGTACAGGGAATAATTAAATAGACAAGAATCTTTTAGACTGAAAAAGACATGACTGTGAAGTGATATGTTTAAGTCTATAAAATCATATGTTGCACAAATAAAGATGAATACAGAATAATTTTTCATTGTTTCTTCAAATTAAAGAATAAAGTGACAAAAATATACTAGTAGGTGTCATGTTCAAAAGATACAAAGAAAGATAGGCATAGTTTAACTGTGGAACTTTGTTGTATGATATAAAGACTATGAGTTCAAACAAAATTAGACAAAATAGTGCAAAAAGTCCACCAAGCCCTATTAAACATATCAGTACAAATTCAGACACCTACATTTGAATTAGTCAGAATACCTTTACAATCAGAAAGAAGAAATAGATATTTTCAGGATATAAATTATATCATTCTAAAACAATGTCAGGACTCTGAGTGCAACCACATGCCTCAGTGGCCCCAACCAGCCTCACCTGAAATTAACACCCTCACACACCCACACATCCACACAACCCCCACCCCCACACTGCCCCGGCACCCAGGAGCATCCAGTCCCTACTTGAGCTCCTCTGTAGCTCAGCCCTGCGCTCAGCCCTGCCTTCTGCAGATCCTGGCTTGTTTGGATTTTTCTAAACTAACCTCAAGCCAGACCTGTTACCTTGTATTTTTGTGATGAGTACTGAACTGTTAATAGGACCAACAGCTATCACCATCCCTTCTATGCTTGTCCTACATGGAGGCTGTAGAACCATGCTCAGCTGGGGAGGGCACTGCCCTGCCTGTGCTGGGTTCACCCTTGACTCCCAACTCACCTTTGTTTCTGAACAGCCCTGCTCTTGCTGCTCCCCAAAAAAAGGTTGAAATAGATCAGAAGAATAACTCCTTAAGGGTGTCTGTTTTTCTAGATTTAGATGATGATACTATACCTTAGAAAAATACAACTTTTTGTTTAACCTTGTCAAACACGTTTCTCTGGAAATCCAGTGATGTTCTTTGCCAGAGACAGGCAAGGTATCAGTCTAAACAGACTCTTGGTCTGAACTGGTATGTTCTTGTGCTGTTAAGTAACCAGAAACTCCCTGATAGAATTGTTTGGGATGCCTTCTTCAACAATGTCTACCTGTAGCATCATTTTGTTTTTGTTAATATGAGAACTGACATAAGAGTGTGAAAACTACTTCTAGATAGACACAATTCATTGTCTATGCACACTGAACAAAATATGCTTTGCACACCTATAAAACCTTTCTGAATCCTGTAATTCCACTGCAAAAAGTACAAGTATATGTTGGTCTCAGTTGCCTTTGCTCTGTTTGCTACTATGAGGAAATGGTAAGGCCCCTATTTTTTTAAATAACACTGTAAGCTACCAAATAGTCTGTTCACTGAAATTTCTCCTCCTTTTCCTGACCTATCCAGTAATTGTACTTTCTGTATCAATCAATGACACAAAGTTAACAAGAAGGAAAAATTTTCCTTGTAAACTAGACACAACTCTATGAACCAAATACTAAGTGATAAGATGCAGGCAACTTCCAGCTGAGTGGGAGAATAAGAAGTGTAGACAGGGTGTCAGTCTTTGTAAAGAAAAGAATAAAATCTCGTGTCTTAGACTGATGACATAAAAGACCTTGTATAACAGTGAAACAAAGTTCTCTATGTAAAACTGAAAGTTACTTATAGACTGTGTGTCAATCAGACCATTTTTCATAGCTGACAGTTCCTAAAGGAATTAGAGAAAAAAAAAAAAAGAATTCTGATATCACAGACTGAGACTTTAAGAGCAAAATGTTTCCCTTCAGATTCTTCTATCTCAATAGACTTCTGATGGACTTGACTGATCCCTCTGAACACATGAGTTTGACTTGGTCACCTAGTAACACAGAAAAATCTTTTGATTCATATTATATTACTTTACTTGCAAAACTCATGTTATTAAACAAACACATCTATAGATTCATTATAAGTAATGGCCTGAAGAAAGGATTAATTGTATGAACAAAAAAATACATATTGGGTTGAAAAAAAAAAATCCTTGTATAGTTATGGGATGTAAATGCATTTTGGATAAACTTCTGCTGGTTAGAGAAAGGATGAAATTAGAGCTGAAATTAATATTTCTGTGGATAGAAAGACAGTTCATATTCCCAGATTTAATGAACATTTTTGTAGGTTTTTATTTACGACTTGTTAGGTATGAAAATAAAGTATCAGGTTATGAATGGGACCATGAGGTAGCTCAGCAGTTTAGGAAATATCATTATTTCCTGGGTATTGCTAAAATTATATTCGCTGGATTATCCAGGAACATGGAAATATTTATATAATACTAACTAGTTATTTCATTATTGTTAGTCTCAGTAGGTTTTAAAAAGGTATTCAGGTACCCTTTCTTTCTGATAATCACAAGAAATGTTGATATAGTGTAACTCTCCACTGAATGGAAATAATCTTGTAAAAATAAATTTATCCCCATAGCCTAAGAAAGTGTATGACTGACATATTTCTCAAATATGTGAGTATTCGCTAGTATAAAAAAATTAGTTAACTATTAAGATGAGTATCATAATGGAGATACAATTAATAATGTGGTCTTTTTTCCTTTAAAATGCACGCCTTCTTGATTCCTATGGGACTTTTTGCATATTTCATTTTGACACAGCCTTCCACATAACAACTCTTCAGGGACAGAAATCCTTTGATTTGTGCCCTTTGAATGGCAACTTTAAATTGGGGAATGCTCGAAACACCCTGTATCTCTCTCTGCATTCCTTAGAGGTCAAAAGGTTTTGCTTTCTTTGGAGAAGCTTTGCAACTTCAGAGCAGCTGAAATTATTTCTGTTGACCCCCGGCTTACATCACATCAAAACAAGAAATTTTGAAAGGACACAAAATTGTAATAAAAACAAGCAAACAAATAAAAACCCAAACACATGGCATACAGAATATTTCTCAATCTTTATTTCTTGTAAGTATTTTGTGCTTCTTTGGCTTATTGAATCTGTTTTCTAATTTTCTTATGCCATTTTTTCTTGGAGTGTTTTTTTAATACTATTAAGTTTCTTCTTTTGACATAGTAAGATACTTTTATGTGCAATTTAAGTAACATCTCAATATTTAAGTTTTCACCTAGTTACTATGGAAACCTTTCTTGCTCAGCCCTTCCAGAAAGATAATATGAAGGCAACCAGCCTTTGAAAAAGTTCGCACTGAAAAATTCTGACTTTTGCTCATTCAAGCTGCATGTTATTGAAGCCAGAGTAAACACTTTGCGGAAGTCAAACACCAATCCATCTTCTTCCATTCTAAGATCATTCCTCTGCTGCACGAATGTTCCTAAGCTTTGTTTCTGTATGTAAAACTATCTCAGAGAGTTTTTTCTTTCCCATCCCTCCTCAGGTGCAGCTAGACTAAGGGTCTTGATCATAATTTTTAGAATAGATTCTAATAAACTGAGATACGCAAGCCTATTGTGCTGAATTTCATAATGTAAATCATGGACTTCTTTACTTAATTTTATTCCACAATTAATATTAAAAGTTGAGAGATACCAGGCCCATTGTCACAAAATGAACAACTTTTCAGTTCAAAATATTGCCCCCTCTACACCTCCCATAGCATTCTTGTAGAAATTGTTCAGAAAATTTCCTGCAAATCTTCTGTACCGTGTAATAGATAAGAATTTTGCCATTTGTTTCAACAAAACCAAATTTTCATCCATGTTTCTTTGCTAATGCCATATTCAAACAGACTTACCAAGAGTTGCCAAATACACACAAGGGCTTCAAGTTTCTGCCTCTCTTTTGTCAGCTGATGTGCTTATTACAGGACTAAACTGGTTACTCTGCGAGCCATGATTCCCAATGCTTCCTGCAGAATTGTTTAAAATGTCCAAGAGACTAGCTGACTTAGATAAGGATTGCTGAGGAAATTTTCATGCACAGGAAGAAAGAGTACTTAGAAAAGCAAGTAAGAATAGTACCTGCAATATTGTAACTCATATCTAAAATGGTGTTTCATCAGTCAAAAAGGGATAGGGAGTAGGCTGATGAGCTGGTTCCTTTATGCTGCACTAGACAAACAATTGGTATCATCTTTAACTTCATTAGAAGCATCGAATGCTTACTACTTGTATTTAGAAATAATTACACTCCTATTATTCATAATTTGGCTTTCTGTCCCTGTAAAAAAAAATAAATTAGAAAGTCATTTTTATGGGACAGAATTTTTGTTTTGTGACTAACATTTCATTTTGTCTGTTAGTAAAGAATCAACAGGAAAAGAAGCATGGAGTCACACAAAACACAAAGAAAGTCTTACAAATAATAAATGTAAAACAATGAAAGAAGAATCACAAAAAGGTAATTTTGAAGATCTGCAAAATACAGAAATAAATTCTTTCTCAAAAAAAAGTAACAGCTAGTTAAAAATGTACAATTGAAATCAGCTCAAGAGACAACCATAAATATACAATAAAAATTGTAAATAAAATTGATTCCAAGTTTTGATACATATATGTGAATAACTCAGAGCACCATTCTTGGAAAGATGAGAGATAATGTCCTCCTTCTACAACAAGGAGCTAGACCAGCTATCAATAGGATTTCTAAATTCATTCATTTGAGCTAACACTGTGTGAACCTTTACCCTTGTCTTGAGCATCTAAGTGAAGATGACAGCATCCTGAAATTCAGCTAATGGAATATGGAAGTAATCCTGTGGAGGTATCCGTTCCATATTTCTGACCAAGAAAAATACATTAAAATGTCATATGATGCAAAATGTGGGATTTTGAAAAATCATAGATAACATTTATTAAGGACAAAGCTATCTAATAAAGCTCATTTTACGTTAGATTCTAAATCTTACCATTTTGATTTGAGAGGCTCTATATAAAATAAATGAAATTTATCACAGGTGTCAGGAACAATATTCATAGGGTCAAATTATAGGCTGTCAAGTCTATTTGTGAAGATGAATAATAGTAGGCCAGAAGAAATAAGTATTATAATAGGTAAGATGCTTACTTACCCATAATGAAAATCTCCACTAGTATTAATCAATATTTACTTCATTCTGTGTTTTAGTTTGATTGTATCCAACAAAAGTTAACATAATTTTTGATTTAATGGAAATTTCTAATAGAAGAACTGAGAATTTCTGCTTGCCTACAAGCTGTTCTCCAAAAGTAGCCCACATATTTGAGGTTAATGATGATTCAGAATATTTTTAGATATAAATCTGGTAAAAACTAGCTAAATCATACACATTGAACTTCCCTCAAAATAGTGGAAATTTGCACTGAACTTCCTAAATTCATGAATTATGTCAAATACATGAACTAATGATCTAGTACTAGAACAGTTTGACCTGAAGCTGACACTGTTTTGTAGAGTGAGGAAATCTATGCTTTCCAAATGAAAAACAATGAAATATATTACAGAGAAAATATATTTAACAATAGACCTCACATTTTATTAATAAAACTTAATTGTTCTCAGTGGTATTTCACGAACTTTTTCAATCCATAGAATATAATAAAGACAGGAATAATGACAGATGTGTGGGAAGGCAATGAAGTATGTCTCAAATGAGAAACCAGTACTAAGACACATTTGAAGAGAGGAACTCTAAACTCAAATACTGGTTAAAGTGACTACATAACAAATTATTCCTTTATCACTCAAGGTTACAGAGTCTACTTGTGTTTGTACAGCAGAAGTCTAATGAGCAGTGAAAATGATAACATATTGTGAACCCACAGCACTGAAGCATTGATTTATAAAGGCAATAAAACACACAAAAAAGCTATTGTTTGCTAATTCTCTTTTTTATGGTTACCAACAAATTCAGAACTTGGTGCAAATGAACATGATATTTCTTTCATTAGAAGAGTAAAGTTCAGCTGATGTCTCCCAGGACTTCCTGACCTGAGGGAAGAAGTTGTTATCTCAGTTAATTGAATTCTTTGGTGGGAATCCAACTAATTAGTCTTCTATTTCCTCAGGAAAAGGAAAACAGCTCTCCTATCAGTGGACGAGAAATAGGGGGCAATGGAGGTGAGACGATGGGACACGTTATAGCAGTAGGACAATCTGCAATTCTTCAGCTTTCCCTCAAAAAACCAAACCAAACTAAACCAAAAAAACCCACACTAAAAAAAACCCTCCTGAATAATCTGAGTACTCCAAGTTTATTGAAAATTGCAGATTGGTTTAATGATCAAATACAGGTCTGCAAATGATAATATATACAAAACTATAACTTTGGTTCAGACGTCTAACAGAATTGATAACCTAGCAAGGATGTTGCATGCAACTGTCAAGTCAGACTCCTGCCTAGGTAATTGGGGAGGCTCTTTGTGCTATCATTTGCTTATACATGAAACATCGTCGATAAAATTGTTTCAAATGAAGATTGATTGTTTTGGAATAGAGTACACTGAAAGAAAGAGGATCCTGTGCAGAAGGATCTGACTATCAATCCACTTAACAGAAGCTTAGCATGCTGAAGAACATCTTGTATTGTTTGGATTCAATCCATCATTAAACATAAATGAGAGGAAGACTGAGATACACAAATGTGCAAATGCCACATGGATAGATATATTAAGGAATCTGTAACCATCTGGACTCAATATGGAACCTAAAATATGCCCATTTATCAAATTATAATTCCCATGCAACATATCACATCAGTATTTCAGTGCTGATTAAAAGTAAATTGTTTGGAATTTATCAAAGTGAGTTCCGTAGCAATCACATATACTTTTATTTATATACCATATATTCTTCAGAGATTGTTATTCTCCTCCACTAGAAATATCCAGCAATGATAGCCCTGGTCCTACAAAGACTTGTACATGTGCTTTAATGGCTCAAGGAATTAGTCTTATTAACTTTAATAAGACCATTCAATCAATTAAATTAAACATATGCATGAATCTTTGCAACGAAAAAGTTTGAAAAGAAGCATTTTAACACTGAACTCTGTGTGAGAGAATAACTCTCAAGGAGCATGGACATATCAAAAGGCCAGTGCAAAACTTGTCTGTGACTGTCTTTGAATATTAAGAGATGTAACATAATGAGATAGACATTGCCTAACTTCTGAAACGAGGAGACTGGAACAAGCTACCTACTTTACCTATTCCTCTTGTCTCCACCTCCTCATTGTGGTTGACTTTATAGCTTTAAATTGTTTTAATTTAAACTAAATGAATTAGTTAATTAGTTACCTAATTAAATTAAATTCATAGACAGAACAAAATTCTGTCTATGAAAATAATGCGTGCTTTATCAAGTAAGAACCGAATAATGGTTTTAGCCTAGTCTATATAACAGTACTAACAACCTGGCGCCATATATTCTGTAACGGAAATGCAAGAATCACACTTGCAATATAAGTTTTGTTGGACAACATAACACTATTGAACAAATGTCTAAAACAACACTTTGGAAGGAGAATTACATCAGCAAAAAATAAAGTTTGAGAAGAGGAGAGTGAAAACCTTTTATTGTATATAAAGTATTAAAACCTAAACAGATTTCCAGCAATCTTCATGTCAGAGCTGTATGTAGAACAATTTCTCTATCACAATTAGATATAGGAGTATAAATGTCAAAGTACAGACTAAATATAGTGGAACAAATGAAAATGATTTATTTTTAAAATGTTATTAGGCAATGAGGCTCTCAATCACCTTCACGTAGTAAAAAAAGGTAAAGTGAAGGGTTTAAGAGAAATCTAAACAACTTGGATAGTTGCTTAAAGTAAAAGATTAACAACAACAAAAAAGACACCATGTAAAAACTTCCTAGAAGTAAAAGGACATATAATGACAGCAACAATTTCTTTATAAGTCATGGTTCATCCAAATCGTAATGATCTAAGAATGAAATCCATTCCAGGAGATGTGTTAATGGCGGGGAGGGGTGGAGAACTGTTATTCTAAAGCAAGCTTTGATTCATATAAAAACATATATTTTCCTCTCGCTACAGGACTGTAGAGAATGACAGACACAGTAGCTAGATTTTCTTCCATGGAGCTTTATAGTGAAGCAGATTTTCATCACAATTTTGGACAAGGCTAGAATTTTTCTCCAGTAAAGAAAATCTTCAGTGTCAGTCAAGCACTGTACTTAAAGAGTATCTTCTATTGACTGACAGCTTTTAAACCAATACTAAATTGCCCAACGAACTACTGAGACATCAAATCTCATTGGGAGGCATCAAATCTCATCGTTAAGAATGCCGTTTAGGAACTCCAAGGGGTTACCTTGTTCTTACTGTTTAACAAGAATAAGAAAGCACTGCCACAGCACTATTGCACAAAATAATTTTCTGAGTCCATTTAATCCTCTTTCCTCTTTAGCTTCTTAGCTTCACTGGTCACTTCTTTAGATTTTTTTTCATGCCTTTAATTGCTGTAAGCAGTCGTAATAGCAATCATGACAGACGGAGTAGCTGGGCAAGTGATTGAGAGTGATGAATATTTTCTCTGCATAATCAAATAGCTGGCAATAAAATGGACTACATTTTACTCCCAATTACAACAATATAAACCAAAGTTAAGTCCTTGGACTTAAATTACCATTGATCTTCATTGGGGGATACATCAATGTGTCAAAGAATTCACATGAGTACTATAGTATTTGACCTACTATTTGGCAAAGGGTTATTACATTTCTCAAAGTGCACTGTTGATCTTGACCTTTATTTTGATGTTTGACATTTTCATTGATTTTTCCACATTTATTTCCATCTGGCTATTTCCATTTTAGTTAAAACTTGACTTCACTTACTGTCACTAATTGATATACAGCTCATCTTGTCAAATAGTGTGGTCTTTTTCCAGTGTATGCATTTAGAGAATACATGCTGAGTTATGTTTCTCCGCCCTTAGTGTAATTGGCTTCTGTTCTGGTTTTACTGTTTTACAGCCAAAAGGAAGTAGGTTTATTTTTGGTTTTGTCTCTTCCTTATCTTTATTTTTGACATCCATGACAAATGAGTATCAGTATACTAGTCTGTCAGCTCAAATAACTATTAATTGTATTGATGTCGTTATGAGAACCAGGAAATGAAATAATAAATACCCCCCCTCAATATATCGGATCCAACTGATAAGTCAAGGATTATTTTTACTATACATGCTTGTTAGTACTTCTATTTACTATACAAACATTATTTCAGACTAGCCTATGGTATCCAATATCCATCTCTACCGATCAATACATGTATTCATGTATATGCGTGTGATATGCTTAAGAAGAAAGTTAATGTTATCTTTAATCTCTCTTTGATACTTTAAAACCACCCTTTTTATAAATCTGCAAAACATCAAACCGTATTTAGGCAATCAGAGTACCCTGACCATTTTGGTTTAATTTGTGAAACATAGGCACTATAAAGTATTGTATTACTTCTTGCTCCTGACATAGAATAAATATATCCTAACAGTTTGTTATTCACTTCAGAAAGAGAAAGTTCAAGGCCAAAAATTCTGATGTGAGATTCCATGTTGTTATTAGATATTGCTTGATTATTTCCCTGTGGAAATAAATGGACTATCACATTCTAGCTTGAACATAGTTGTAACTACATTTTATACTAAATTTTGACTTTTCCAAAACCTCTGAATCACAGCGAAAACATTTCTCATTAATTCTTATTAAATAAAACATTTTATTTATGAAAAAATGAAAACTAACATGAAGATACTTTCAAACCATGTTGACACAATATCACCAGTGGAACATCACGTGAAATGGTATGGTGTGCCACATTGGATTATGCATCACTACTGTAAATATACAAAATATAAGTGACACTTCAAAAGAAATATCAGAACTGAAAAATTTTGAAAAAAAAAAGAAGATAATAACAAAGAATTCTGGTGACATTGTTACCATTATAATTATTTTAGATTAAATGAATCATCATTACTTTTCACTTTTACAATAGAAATGTAAAAATAATAATTAAAACATCAAGATACATAAAAGATGACTTTTAAAAATATTTTAATGAGATTGTAACACAACATAAATTGAATATGGCAGTAACACATCAATATTCTTCTTTTCAGCTCTCATCATTATAGTATATATATTTTATATATATATGTATATATATAAAAACCATTCTGTTTGCTTCAGCAAAATACTATGCTTTTAATTTTAAAACTTAGCACAGCTACAAAATTAGTAAAACTGACTCATGAAACTAATTCAAAATCAACTTATATAGTCAGGACTGCTTGGATCAGGTCTGCATAGTTAAACTACATTGTAACAGATTAGAAACAGTTAAATACCTTCTTTCATTACCATAGAAGACAAAACCTGTGATTAAATTCACAATCCAGAGACTACGTCTCTGGGAATCCATTACATATTTAATACAATTCATATTGAAAACAGAATTCACTATGTATCACTAGAACACACATTGTAATACATACTCCTTAAAAAAAAAAACAAAACACACACATGTAGGCATTTGAGATCACAGCCCTGATAATTAGAAGTAGTCCATGTGTCCTTGAAATTTTATTATTTTTTAATTCTTGTTTTAGATTCTGCTGAAAGAAAAAAAAAACTATTTTCACAAAATCTCTTGTCAATACTTTTTTAAAAAGTTTTTCAAAAAGGGGCTATTTCTTTTCATGAGTGTATTGACTTTTTCCATTAATTACCATAACTGGTATGTTGGCATTCCATGGTACAGACTGAAGACCATAAATGCTTATGTATGATATTCTGAGCTGAACTGTAAAGTCAGATTTACCAGGCTATGAACAGCAAAAAACACATTTTGAGTATTTATTTTATTGAGTCTATCACTGGTAATTCATGTTTGTAATGAAAGTCAAGTTATTCATTTAGGTTCCCTATAGAGGCACAGAGAAACTTACTCAGGTAGGAGTGGGACCCAGTATATTGAGAAAGGAACTGATGGATCTGTTCTTGAGGAAACACTGAAAAAAGTCAGTCTCTGTGACGGGAAGTGGTAATGTACCTCTGAGCTTTTTTATCCCCTCAAGACACACAGCCCTTTTCCAGATTTCTGTTAAGTAACATTCTTCTTTCAAAATTCATGGATATATCCTATACATTTAGTCCAAAAGAGGAGGGTGTATAAATAATTTCCTTCTTTATCCCCTCATATCCTCTTTCATCAGTTCTTTTGCATCTCAGTGATTACACCGCTTGTCTAAAGAGACAGGTTCAATTACCCTTTTTATCTCAGAGGATCTGGATCTGTCTCCTCCATTATAGTGCCCTGTCCATGAAGTTATGGGTATTTTGGAAACACTTCAAAATCCTTTTTTTAGAAATCACTTCATTTTGCATGGTTTAGCTAAATATTAATTAGCCCCCAAAGAAAAAGGAAATATGTCATACTTCAGAGAGGGGCACCCACTAGTGGGCAGAGAGCTGTGTTTCCCCTCATTCCCTTTATTTCACAGATACATAGCATTTCATATTCAGTATTAACTTAACTTTATTGTCTTCAGTAAATTCAGTTTGTGAGCTCAGCCACAACAATTTCCAAATGTGCAAATAGTATGCCACTGACAACAGCACTACTGAGAAAAGCTGTATCATTCATATCCAGGCCTTACATCCCAACATGTTAAAAAAGATTCAGTCCTGTGCACACATTTGTGATTAAAATGTGTTTCTTCCCTGTTTTTTTTTTTTCCCCCACAGTAAATATTTTGTGATACAAGTCTAATGACCAAATTACCATATCAAAGAAAACCACTGTGGCAAAAGGCACTGATAGGTATCTTTTTCAACTGTATAGGGAGAAGCCAGACTTTAAAAAACACCCTCATCCCAGATTATTTTTTTCCTTCAGGGCTTAGAAAATTCACATTAAAGGACAATGTAGAAAGCTTGCCACAGTTTTTTAAGAAAAAAAGATTTTAAATTTGATGACCAAACTGTTCTTAAATAATACAGTTTTTTGTTCTCTCTGAACTACTTTTCAAATATTGACTTAATCTGGAAAACAAGTATCTCTAAAATTAATTTGACAAGACTCTCTCTTGACATGGACAAGAATGGCAGAGGTGCTCTCAAATCCTTGACAAAGAAAGGGTAATTATGAAATCCTTATGGATGTATCCAATCTGTTCAATGGCTATTTAAAACCTATTTCAGTTCTTTTGCTATTACAAATGACTCTGATGTTTTTCTTCTTTCATTATGGCAAAGGATGTGACATTAATCAAATGTTAGAGGCCACTGGGTAATTTTGAGGGACATATTAAACTCTCTAAAGGAGTTTAATGGCATCTTCATTTGCTTGCTCAGCTTCTTTCTATTCTCGAGTATGATCTCTTGTCTTTACACTACCATGGCTTTACAAGTCTACAAGGAAAAACAGGCCTGGTGTGACAGGCCTTCAGAAGTGGAGGCAGAGGATGCAGTGTAGAGGAGCATGGCCCCGTGATGACGGGGGATGGGGCACAGGCCCTGGAACTGGAGACCTCATGGCTATCAACAACTGACCAGGTGTCAGTTAAAGAAACTCAAACCTAGAGCTGGACAAAACTGGTTTTAGGCTAAACACAAATAAAAGCCATCATATAAAGTAAAACTGGGTGTAACGTGAAGCTGTAGACCATCAAAGATAACACAAGGTGTGAAAGCATATCAGCAGACATGTAAAAATGACTCTGAGTGGATTTTATAGAAAGGAGGAAGAAACTATCAATACCAGCATCACATTATCTCCAGTGAAGGATGCTAGAGGCTGACAACTCACCATAACACCCCTACAACCATGGGAATGAAACCATCAACCTTAAGATCCAGAAACACAGGTGAAGAGTGAGTACAACACCAGGCAAAGGAGTAGAAACTAGGAAGTGCACATACAACAGTTCTAACTCTGTTATTAGTACTGAAACTTCTTCTGCATGAAAATATTCTTTCTTTTCCTGCAATAATTAGATCTGGACTAATGTTAGTGAGACTGCTAAGATTTCAATTATACCATCAGTAAGTTCCTGGCTTTAAATACAAGGTGCGTTTTCTCTTTGCCCATAAACAAGATTGTGAGCCTTACATCTTGACAAAGAGATCAGAGTAATAACTTTCAAGAACACATATTTATGAAAATTATCCTTTGAACTTTGTTCCTTGAAACTATGAGTTCAGATGTTTTGGATCTAGACTTGAATCAAAATTTATGACTGCCATTGCCACGCACCTAGTATGCATTTGACTCCCTTGCACTGGAAGAAGATTTGCAAGAGGCTGAATTGACTTAGACCTGCAGCGAATTTGTCTCACAGGATATATTTAAATTAATTCTGCTGGAATTTGTTTTAATGAACTATTCATAAAATGTTATGAACAGCTTTCATAATTGCCTAGAATTTCTGCTGAAAAAATGTACATCAGTAGATTCAAAGCACTACCTGGACTTTCCTAGTCTGTCAATATCTGTCAGAGTTATTGCCTAGAGGGATACCTAAAAGGAAGAGGAGTTAGATGAAGAATGTAAAAACCTGTCTGCCAGGTGAGAAAGAATTTATATTATTATTCTTTCTCTTTGTTCTTTTCCTTTCTATATATGTTTATCTGCCTGTGTTTTTGCAATAATTGCCATAGCAATAAAAAACAGATGATGTACATGAAGGTTCATTCTAATGAAACTGTGAAGAGATCATATTTTTGTGCTATCCGTTCCTGTTTCCTACTAAAAGAAACAATGTATTAATGTCAAAATAAATGCTATATTTATTCCCTTTAACAGACTAAAAATCAAAACACATTCCTACATTTCAGCAGCTCAGAATACAGCCTGTTAGCACAATATATTAAGATAAAAATAATCAGAATAATTATCAAAATCTTCATGGTGTTCCCTGAGGCACTGGTACCCATTAAGATTTATGTTATTAGAGTTCCACTCACCTTACTTACCTACCTACTCTATGGCAATGACAGACAAATGAGAGCCTGATCAAGACTGCACTGAAATCATTATTTTAGGAAAAAGTTTAAATCTTTTCAGGGTAAAGTATAGTCTGTTGAAAACTGTACGTGTTTATATCTGCAATAAGACATAAATCATAAATACTGATCTTCCTCTCAAATTCCATAGATAAATAGAATTCCATTATGGATACTTGGAGAATGAAAGAGATCACTCCTTTCTGCTCTATAAACTGATTTACTGATTTGTATTCTTTGGTACCTCCTAGATACTGAGGTACAACAAAAGGAAGTGTTATACTGCTTTTACCAAGCTTGCTGATGGTCAAAAGCTAGATCTTCTTTCCATCTGAAAATAAAATTTCCAACAAATCTTTCTATACTTTTTTAAGTATAGAACCTTTGCACCTGAATATTAATATTCACATTTAAATGTGTGAATCCCTAAATGCTACCCTATTGTAGTGTCAACCTAAAACTGAACACACAGAGCATTAAATTAAACATTGTGGTTGGACAGGCTTAGCCCCATTTGTCGTCAGATTAAGAAAACAAATTCAAAAGGACTCTTAACCCAAAGATGTAGAAACTGTATTATCTCTCTTGATTTTGATGTTAAGAAAAAAGTCTGATTGCAGTTATTCTCATACCTAACATCAGTCATCAATCTCTGGTTCATCCAGCCATGAAAGGCAATGGGGAATTATATTTGAAGGGGATGTTAGTAACAAGCTTAAAAAATGTGGTTACATGGGTCTTTGAGTGCTACCCAAAATTTTTAAGAGATTTTTTTTCCATCTAGTTCCTGAGCAAATTATTGATATTGTCATAATGATATACAACTGAATAGTCTTTGTAGAAACAATATGCATATTGTTGGCTAAAAAAACATTTTCACTTAAATCTGTATTTCCAAAATGCGTTTCCAAAAGTATATTCCCTCATGGGACATGAATGGTAATATAGAAGATTCCAAAAGGGAACTCTGATGTTCTCCACAGCTTTATCTTTTACTGTAAAAATGAAAGCAAACCCAAAGGATGCTGTGCTTGCAAAGGAAGTATTTTGTATGATGCAGAAACTGAGAAAGAGATTTTACAGTTTAGCATTATTAACTATTATTTCACTCATTCTCAAAGCATGTAATAAAGGAAAAGTCTCATACCAGGAAGATTATTTCTTACAGTGTTTGTGTTGGGGGGGAGGCATGAAAAAGTAGAGGAGGGATGTGTTAAAATGTATAAATTAAGATGTATAAGCTTGCAACACAGCATGATGGGGTTGCAGTGGAGGCTTTATTGGCTCCCCTAACTGTAAAGCAGAGATAACGACACTTCCTTTTTGAAAAACTTTGAGATATGCAGATGGATTTCAGTAAGGGTGAGGTATGATATAATAAGGAATAAAAATTGACTAAATATCCTTCAACCCCAAGAATGATGGAAATAGTTTTGAAAACAACTTTTGAAACTGTCTAAATTCAAACAAAAGCAAGAAAAAACCCCAGCCCTTTCAATTAAAAATATGAACACATTAATGAGCCACCTAAATAACAGCTGAGCAATGTCTTCTAGTGCCAGCTGTGGGTCATCCGTAGAAAGAGAACTTTTGCTGCTGGTGCTGTTAAAAACAGATACCAACAAATAGCTGTGTTATTCTGTGTCAATGCAATGTATTACAAAAGTGATAGAGATAACTGAGCTGCCATACAAAGAGCCAAGAAGCTTTCATCTACTTACAAATTAAATATTCAAATACATGTTTATTTATGTAATTATTTAGTTAGTTATATTTATGAACATTATGTCTTCATCCATTTCCATCAAATATCTTGGACTTCAAAAGTGATCATTTTGCCATTTCTATGGTACTTCTTTTCATCTACTCAACTGGATTTCCCTGTTTCCTTCAGTCTCACTATTGTCTACTTTATGCACCGAGGATAAATATTAGGTCTGCAACACAAAGAATATTGATTCATAGGTTCAAAGAAAACAGAGAGAACTATTTCAGAGGAACTTTATTAAACCTTACAGACAGGAAAGAGCCATTGCTAAATAGAGATTGCACAGAAAAAGCTTATTTGCATTTGATACGGAAAAGTCTATAACGCATTGAATAAATACAGGTCGAATTTGTTTTGCCTAGATTTAGATATCTGTCATGTAGTTGCCTACATGAAAACACTGTCTCTAAGCTCCGATTATAATCTCTGGAGATCTAATCAATAGAGTTTGTGCAGTTTTTGATGCAATATATTTGACTAAATGCAGGTATCTATGATAAAGTGATATGAATGATTTGTATTTTCCATTGATTTTACTGACTAGATTTCCATTGACTGTGGGAGAAGAACGGGCACTGAGGCTCATGGTATTTGTCTAAAGTTAGATAAAATTAAACTCTCCCTATATATTTATACACATAAAGATTATGGATGTATATACAAAAGAAAGTTCAAGAACAGTGTGAGCTGGCATAGCCATCCTAGGCTGGCTTACTCTGAGAAATAGATCTTAAAGACAGCACAGTATACACTTCAGTACAGTGTAGTAAGCAGAACACATTCCTAGGATTACCAGTGAGCTTGTAGTACAGTATAAAATTATTAAGGAGTAATTACCTTCTTTGATCAGTAGATGAAAGCCAAGATGAATACATCTATCCAAATTGCATGTCTTCATCCACTGTCCATTCTCATTTTAGCATCCTATTAGTGATTTTTCTTGATGCCTTACTAAGGTATGGAAATACCTATAGAAGCAACAGCCTCACAAATTCAGGGATCTAGCTTCTTGTCCACAGTTTTGGCATGGTATTTAGTTGCTAAAATGATGGCACAAAAACCTGTTGAATATTATTAGATAAATCTTGAATTTGTTCTTGTACTATACAAAGTCAATGCAGTCGAGTATTATTTTTTTAATAGAAATGTAATAATTAATGGAAGAGCTAATCATGGTAAACATGACAAAAAATCACCCTAGGTGTTGACATTTTTCATACATTCAGAAAGTAATTGGGTGGATAGAAAAGCTCACGACTGGTTTAAAGGTTTTTATTTTTATTATTTTTATTATTTTTAGAAAATAGCAGACGTTGTGGTCTTTTTATTTGCCTTCTGGGTATTCAGGCTTCAGTATTAGTGGCCTCAAGCTTTTCTCCTTAATCATAGGACTAGAAGTTTACTTTTAAAAATGAAAGCTGATATTCTCACACAGTGAAATTATTTCAGAACCTAAGGCTTCAGGAGGTGCACTAGCTTCAAGATGAAGTAAAAATGTGAGGTTGGCAAAACAACTATGTATTTCAGATCTATGGGATTTCAGTGGTTTAACTTGACTGCTTTAGCTTTCTGATATGAGAACTGACACAGGCTCTTAGTCTCAGAGTCTTACAGAAACCTATGTTGTGCCATGATAATCATTCCAGTGAGTAGAATTTGGTGATCTCTCCCTGGGACTGGAGTTCACAATGTTGGACTCCACAGGCATCTTATGAAGAAAATTCAGAAGAAAATTTCAAACAAGATGGTTGTTCAGAATATTGTCAGGTTCTTTTAGAACAAGAGGGTGGAGGATTTAATGTTTAATGTAGATGGTTTAATTTTTAATATCAAATTTACTTCTTTCAAGTTATTTGACATTACATAGGATTTTGATTTAGCAGAGTGATACGGCAATATACTTAAATCACAGTGCAACTAAAAATTACACTTAGCAGAGCATACCAGTTGCAATACGAATGTGATTCTCAGTACTGATCTCTATAATATGCTCACTGTCATGATGCTGGGTGTCCCCTGTGTCCGGGAAGGAATACATGGTTTGAAGCGAGCTCAAGCCTATTGCTCTCTTCAAGTTCTTCTTGTTGATTGTTTGTTTTTTGTACTTTATGATAAGTTGAGCCACATCTACCCTCCACCTCCAATCCCATGCTTGCTGAGTCAGGAAGACATTTGCACTCTTTTGATTAATTCAGGGTCAAACATTTACACAACCACATGTTCCTATCAACTGACACAGCTATTTATATATAATAAAGGACACCCTCTAGTTCCCTTTGTGTTAAGTCTGTCTTTCTTTGCAGCAGGAGTGGTCAGTTGCTCCACCCATTCTTCCCTGAGCTTCATGAGCACATTGCCCTTGCCCATCATCTCTGAGTTTTCTTCCATTGTAGGGTTGTAATTGATCGGTCACAAATAACAGAAGAAATCAGTGAATCACAGGTCTTCCTCTTTTATGGATGGTGGCACGAGTCTGCACTCTCTATTATATAGTGTTATCCTAAACTAGTAACTCATTATATTAGTGCTTTGAACACTATACGATATATTGTGGTGAAAGTCATGAGACTTGCAAAAAAGGAGGTGCTTAAGCAGCTAAATGATTTTTTTTTCAAACCATTCTGTTTGAGTAAAATACCTATGGTCTGCCTAAAGCACGCTTATGCACTTTAATCACTTTTTGAATGTCAGTCTTACTGGCTTTTCTGAGGGTGTCACAACTTAACAGGTTTCTAAGTAAGTCAGCCAGACATGTGAAAAGAAATATGTGAGTCTGCAAGTCTTCTACAAATTCTGGAAAGGTTAGCAAGCTCTGACACTAGCCTTTTTTGGAACACAAGGTTCAAGAAGGTATTGTTTGAAATACAGTAAGCTCAGATTTTCTAAGTAAGGCATATTAATAAAAAAGTGTTTGAAAACACTCTTCCATTTCCCCACTGTTTTCTTTCAGGATGAGTCATTTTCTTTGGTCCTTCCGTTTTACTCCAGCAAAATTCAGTGATTAGTAGTGCCTAGGAATGTCAGTTTAGTTCAGAAACTTACTGTATTATGGGCTGTAAGAAGAATGGGAGGATGCCTGCCCTCAGATGTTTCTATCTGTCTGTGAAGTGAAATGAGGAGTGTGCTGGTTTTGGCTGGGATAGAGTTAATTTTCTTCATAGTCACTAGTATGAGGCTATGTTTTGGATTTGTGCTGGAAACAGTGTTGATAATACAGGGATGTTTTAGCTACTGCTGAGCAGTGCTTACACAGACTCAAGGCCTTTTCTGCTTCTCACACCACCCCACCAGCGAGGAGGCTGGGGGTGCACAAGAAGCTGGGAGGGGACACAGCTGGGACAGCTGACCCCAACTGACCAAAGGGATATTCCAGACCATAGGACGTCATCCTCAGCATATAAAGCTGGGTGAAGAAGAACGAAGAGGGTATGTTCGGAGTGATGGTGTTTGTCTTCCCAAGTAACCGTTAGGCGTGATGGAGCCCTGCTTTCCTGGAGATGGCTGAACACCTGCCTGCCGATGGGAAGTAGTGAATGAATTCCTTGTTTTGCTTTGCTTTGCTTATGTGGCTTTTGCTTTACCTATTAAACTGTCTTTATCTCAACCTACGAGTTTTCTCACTTTTACCCTTCTAATTCTCTCCCCCATCCCACCGGGGGGAGTGAGCGAGTGGCTGTGTGATGCTTAGTTGCCGGCTGGGGTTAAACCATAACAGGAGTATTATTTGTTGGATGGAGAATTTTATTAATACACATAATTTGAATAGTAAAAATATAAATTATAAACTAATTCAATTTCCATGTATGCATTTATGTGTACTTGCCACACTTTTTAAACTTCTTAAGTATATTCTCATACAAAATTGAGAGTTTTAAAAACACATCATATGTAACTGTCATATAAAACTCATTTCTGTGAAAGAGGGAGTTATTACTAATCCACTAGAGATTGAAATAGGCTTATCCATTGACTTTTCAACATATGAGTCTACTGGTTTCCACTCCCAGCTCCTCTGAGAAATGTCATAGTTTCTCTCTTGATACATGTATTTAGGAATCATATAATGATACTACTCTGACTAAAAGCTTTATTTCAAAATGACTGTCTTAAGTAACTTAAAGAATAATAGCCAGCATTCATTTAACAGGTGTGGAAATACTACTAGTGTAATTTTTTTGTGTAAAAATTAATACTTATTGAAATAAATTACAAAGAAATATACAGGACAGGAAAATATAAGTTGCAGTTTTACTTTTTTTTCCTTCTTTTTTAAGCACTATCACCTGTCAGAAAGCTTCAGCAAAAAGAATTGAGGATCTTGTTCCCTCTCTCCTCCTAAAAAAAGGAAAGATATTTTTCCTAACCAGTCCTAGATCCTTTACCAGTCTACAGTTTGTTCCTATGCATTGCACAGAAGATTTGGAAGCTTAAAATGGGATTCCATACTCAAGCAGGAACTTCACCAAGTTGTACAGTACTGAAATGTCAAGGAAGTGGAGCAAATGGCCAGCTGACATAGAGATAGGCACTAGTATGTGGCCAGATGCACCTGTTTATTCATTTGGGATCCCCAGTGTGCTAATTGTCTAATATTTTGCTAAGGATTCAAGAAACTTAGTTAAAAATTATCACTCTGTCTGATGCTGTGCAGGATTTGACTTCAGACTGAGTGTTCTATTTTCCATGCAGAGGAATACCCCTGCCAGGGTATTTTTTCAGTGTGTCTTTTCTTGGCATAAATAATTAAAAAGTTACAGAATGCGAAAGAAATGACTCATCATCTCACTGCTCAGGGAACCTATAGGAAATGTGAGTTCAAGTCTCTCCTCCAATAAGTTTTATAACATCATGTATACATGCATTTTTCTGCTCCTCAAAGATCACAATATTGTTGTGGCTAAAGCTAGGCAGTCTTCAGACACTTTATTTTTAGCATTCATGTTAGTCACATTTTAGGTTTAGGAAGAATTCTACCCTCCTTTTCAGATTAGCTTTGTGGAGGAAAGGCATTTCATTTTTTGTTCAGCAGTGAAGGGAGTCCGGGATGTGCGGTTTAAAAACATTATTGTACCAATGTAACAATTACCCTGTGTAGGTAATCATTCAAAAGTGTTACTTTCTCTGTGGCAAGGACTAGCTCTGTCACAGTTGTAGTGGGATTCCTGATGATTGGTATATAGAGGTAATGTCTATAGGACATGTAAGCTCCTCTTACAGTTCTGGCCATTTAGCCACTATTCATGGGGTCAGGATGGGGTCAGGAACTGCAGAGCAAACATGTCAGCCCCAGAGCTGGAGGTATCCCCTATTTCCACTGTATAAGTTCTTTACAGAAAAGGAGACAAAACCTGAGGACACAACAGCAGTTGGAGTGGGAAAGGGATTGTGGTTTTCCTGTATTTGATGGAAAAATATGAAGAGCAAGGAGATGGTATACTTGTATTAAATAGTACGATTAAAAAGCACATATTCTGTTCTGGATAAATGACTACCAGATAAAATACCATCACCACCTAATAAAGTGAGAGTTTAGATAACTTCTCATTTATCACTGCTATCTTATCTTTCATTTTGTGGCATTCACAACAATGATTATGTTGGTAATGCACAAGGAGAAATGGAATCCAACCATATCAGCTTTACACCTTCTGACTCTGCAGTTCTGACAGAAATAAAAGTGTTACGAGATTATTTTATAGTCAATGAAGTCAGCAGATTTTCTTCATGATACACTTAAGAGAGAGTTCTGTTGAGTAAGGTGCCATTAAGACACATTTACTCTGAAAGAAATGACTCAATTTATTTTTTACTTCCCTTAATATGCTTAGAAAATTGTATGGAGACCCTTGAACAACCATCCTGCACTATTTCTTACAATCTGTACAGAAATGGTAATGTCGGAAGATGAAAAATAATAAACTATATAAACATATTTTGCTGCCAAAATGTATGTAGTAAAAAGCCTTATACCAAGGTATTTCCTAACAGGGCAATAAGCCCATACACCTGTGATCTTCATTCCTGAAATTTCTTTATCCAACTAACAGTATAACCAAGAAACATAGAATCATAGAATCATTTAGGTTGGAAAAGACCTTTAAGATCACTGAGTCCAACCATAAACCTAACACTGCCAACTCCACCACTAAACCATGTCTCTAAGTGCTATGTCTACGCTTCTTTTAAATACCTCCAGGGATGGTGACTCAACCACTTCCCTGGGCAGCCTGTTCCAGTGCTTGATAACCCTTTCAGTGAAGAAATTTTTCTTAATATCCAATCTAAACTTCCCCTGGCGCAACTTGAGGCCATTTCCTCTCATCCTAGATGCCTCATACCTCACTGGATCCAATATTGACATCCATAAACTACAAGGTGTTATAAGGCATTTTTCCCTGTAAATTTTTATCAATAATACAATGATCTTGATTTTCAGTTGTGAAAGAAAAAATAAAAAATCATCAGAGAAAATAAAAAATGAAGACAAAGTATACATAGTGCAATGAAATATTACCCCAAAATAATCATCAACGTGGCACCCAAGTGAAGAAGCTGACTGATTACAAGACCTTTTATCTTACAGTTGTGAGACTACAGTTGTTAGCAGACACCTCTTCAGAGGTACCTTTTCAAAGGGCAACCATTTAATAGTATAAATTTTCCATTCACTTTGATGTGGTCATTAATACACAGATTCAAGTCATTTAACGCTAAGTAAAAGAGAGTAAGTCATAAAATCTTTAGTAACAAAATCATAACAATTCAGTGAGAACAAATTTTCAACACATTACAGTGAAATAAAGGCTGAGGAAGAAAAATTTAGAGGCAGAACGAGAACAAAAAGAGATATAAAGCAATCTGATATTTGCAATAGCTCTATTTCAAGCATGATGTTCTCACTAGGGCAGAGATGTTGTTCAACAGTGTTGGAAATGAAGAAGCACATAAATGTCGGATGCACTAAAAATGGAAAGTACATTACAAATTGCATTTCATCTGCACTGCATGGGCAGTGATGTAGAAGACGTGATTCACTGACTAACAATAAGAAGTGGCAGAGATGAAGATGTCCTTGAAAATGCCCTTAGTATTCCAGCTGACCTTTTCTCTCTAGGAAATAATATGGTTTATGAAACATTTGTCTTCAGGCAAGGCAGACAAAAGGAGATGAAACGCTGACCAGCTTTCCTGCCAGATCGTACCAATTGGCATGCACATGGGAGTGTATTGAGCTGGATCCTTCAATCAAAATGTAAATTGTGTGTCATTACTTATTATCCAGGCTCTCAGCAAGCTCTCTGCAAGCCAGAACTCATGGCTGACAGATTTTTGAACACTAAATGAGTAGTGGTACCAGCAGAGATACAGACGCAACAGAGGAAAAATGATGTGCAATTTATTAGCATACCAAAGGGAAACAAGACCATATTCCCAGAAAGCCAAGCCTCAAGAAATAGTATGGACTTTGAGATACAGAAGCTGAAGCAGATATCCTACATTGGAAAAAGATATTCCTCTTATACAGCTTTGCTAATAGTAGACATAGCAAGAAAAAATACTTTATGGAGTTCATCCTGCCTCCAATCAAAATCACAGAGGAGTATAGAAGAGATGCCATGGTGAATCTGAAAAAAATTCAAGTAATTTAATCAAGGAGTATGCTAGTAAATGATACCGATTGAGAGGAAACAAAATACGTTATTCAAATCTCTCTGAAATGCAAAGACATAAAAGCAGAAAGCAAAAGATAAAAATGAGAAATACTCAAGAAATACCCATGTCATTTGGAATATGATTTTGCAAGAGGAGAATCCACAGAAATTAACTGTAAAAAAAATAAAGAACAAAAAATGCAGAAGTTGGAATATGTTACTTGAAAGCAGACTGAAGATTTCAGGAAACTGGAGATTGAAAACACACAGGATGCACAGGAGCAAATGGAAGGATTTATGAAAAACAGAGAACATAAAGGTCTGGTGGATCAGAGTATAAGAAAGGATGCATTCTCAAAAATAGACCAGAAAATAAAACACATGACATCGTGCTGGTAGAAATCTGAATATACGTTGATAGTAAAGACAAGGAGATAAATAAAGCCTAACCTGCTATTCTGAATGTTTCAAGGATTTCAGAAAAGAAGACAAGGTGATTTGTAAGGAAGAAGGAAAATAGCAAAAAGCTGACAGAATTCAGGAAGGTTCAAAAAGAAAAATTAGTTTAACTTTTAACAGTTCATTAGAATTATTAAAATCAAATTGTAATCTTATTTCAGAGAACAATGGAAGCTGGGCAGCTGGAAGAGGATACGATTTCTTTCTCTGAAGAATACCTCAGTGCAGAGTAACAAAGATGTCCACATAATTAGAACAGTTAGAGTGACTAATATAATTTATTTTATATAAAATTCAGAGATTTATGACACAGAACAAGATATGATAACATAATAATACTGTTTGATAAGTCAAGCATTCACATCAGCAAAAAACCAGCTTGTATGTCATTTGTGTCCTCTTACTTTCCATACCAGAGCCCTGAAGGCACCACCAGACCTTACAGGCCCTGCTTGGCCTCCCCAGAGCCTTCCCCCATTCTGTCCAGGGCCCAGGACCCCATTTCAGCCCCCCAGGACTGTGAGTCCTTGCCCCAGCGACACTGCAGCAGGGCCGGGCTCCAGCTCCCCACAGCCTTCTCTGGCCATGGGCACCGCCGAGCCTGGCCTACCTGCGGGCCCGCATCCCAGCCCAGTCTCGGCTTGTCCTCAGCCCCAGGGAGGTGCCCGATACTGGGGCTGGAGTGGCCACGGCTGTCCCCGGCTGGGGCAGTGGGACAGGCCTGGCTGTGAGGCCCAGCCCTGCTGCCCCCGGAGGGCCCCTTCTGGTCCTGGTTCCTAGCCCCCAGCGAGCTGCCAGCTGCCACTGCTGTGCCAGTTAGTTCTTCAGTACAAATTCAGTGTGGCACAGTCTGTCATCACACGAGCCCATGCTAATTTTTCCTGTGCTACGACCCTACCCCTGAATCACTGAGTCAACAAAACTGATGATGCCAACTTAAAAAGAAACCATTTGTTTTCTGCTCACATGGTGCATGCTACTTTATTTGCTTTCATAAACTATTTATACTCTGCTGTGAATACAGATTTTTTTTTCTGAACATCTACCACGAGAACGACTTCATTTTTACAATACTTTTCCGAAGTGATATAATGTAATTATTCCCATTTTACAGCTTAGATATGAGATGCAGCAAAATTATGGTGAAAAGCACACGCTCATTTTGTGTGCCTGTGAGTTCCTTTCCTAGACTAGTGCCACAGACTGTATGTTTCAAATCTCCCATTGACTCCAATTAGAGGCCGGAAAGCTAGAAAGTTTTTATTGTCAGATCTCAGTATCTCGAATTCAACAGTTGAAAATTTCATCATTAACGTGTTATAAAACTGAGTAAAGTTTTAAGTGCTAACATCGTATAAGAAAACTGAAGGCAAGAAACCATAATATAAGAAAACAGCAGATCAAACCCAAGTCCTCAGACAGATTTCAGCTGCTGTAACCATGACTCAGTCTTTTCTTTATATATTTAGCTGTCTTATTCCGCATATGACTTCCCACATCTACAAAAAAATGAGATATTCTTCCAAGGAACAATCTCCATCCATATACAATACCATCTTATATTTCTGTGGCTTATAAATTTCCACACAGCGAATTCCCATGTCAAACAGATCCCTGTGTGTCTTCATTAAAAAAAAAAAAAGTCAAAAGCAACTTTTCTGTAAACAATACCTACCTAGATGTGTATACATATTTTAAGCTATGTGATTTTATTGATGAAATAAATTTATGTGAAAATACTGAGACATTATTTCCAAATGTGAAAAAGGTAGTTTGAAAAAAAATGTAGGTCTGACTTTTTAAATTTCTAATAGCTTTTACAGGGGAAAAAAAATACTTTATATCCCTTAGACAAAAAAAATTACCTATCTGCTTTTGAAATATCCTTTCTAGACCAAACCCCCAAAGTTTATTGCACCTATTTTCCTTCAGAATAATAAAAATTACTACAAAATTCCTTTAGACTTCCACAACAATTTGACTAGCCAAACAGACTAACAGACTTACTAGACAAAGGTGATATTATACTTACAAGCTTGCTACGGGCAGAAGGTGCACTATATATCTATATATAGCTATATATATCTATATATCTATCACCAAGAATTTGTTTTTTGTCTAGTTAAAAACTCAGCAATCCCATCAAAATGCAACGGTTAGTCTAGTTACAATAATACTTGTGGCCCAGATCAATACATAAAAGTTTCATAAATAATACCCTTAAAATGTTTATACAAAGTAATTTCTTTTTTTCTGCCTGTCTTCTTTGTTGTTGGGCTCATACTTCCATTGTCCTGAGGTCAGTGGCATCAGTCTTCTTTAAGCAGAGAAATGGTGCGATGTCCAGCTAGTCCGCAGTATGCCTTATTCTTCAGAAGGAGGAATTTAAAGCTTTTAAAAGTGGGGCCTCCTTCCTCCTCAGCCTTGGGATCTTTTTAGTTTTACATTTCCGTATCATAGTTTACTTCCTTCGTACTGATTTCCAGCTGAAGTTTGAAAGTTGTACATTAGCCTCTCCCAGCCTCAGTTGATGTAAAGGGCTGTTGTTTTGTAACGACTACCTAGGTTTGTCAGATCTTTAACATATATTGTATTCATAGAGCTTCAGCAAGTCAGTTAGATTAGGCAATAGTAACTTGACCACTAGCCAGCTGTTAAAAACACATAAACCAGCTAAAAGCATGCCAAGGAAGTTCCACAAAAGTCCTGAAGCTGTCAGATCAGTTAAGAGGCCTATGACGTTTTTTAGTAATGGCAAAAATCATATTTAGTAGTCTATGTAGCAGCCACAAAGGTACAAAAATTATGGCTGAAACTTCTAAAAAATTGTCTGTGCTATAATTGATAGGTTTTTTTTTTTAAAGTGATTTTCACGGTCAAATGTTTTATATGACTAGTCTCTTGATTTTTGTTTTCTAATCCAACATCCACCTGTGGTGTATCTCTTAGAACAATGTGTTTTTTCAACTAGTGCAGGAATTCCCTTAAATTAGTAATGAGAATGTCACTGGACAAGACACTTAGAAAAAGTGTATTAATGAAACTGAAAATTGGAACATGGAGCATGCAGTCCTGTGAGCTTTAACACCTTTATTCTGTTAAAATATTGCATCTTTAACAATGTAAACTGTGAGTTTTGATTATATCTTTAACGGTATAGACTGTGTTTTTTGAGATGCTTTGTGACAGGGTCTCCTATTTCCTGGAAACAAAGCAAAACTTCTCTCACATATTACTACAATCTCAAATATATCCTTAACCAGGAGACTAATGGTTTTCCTCACTTTCTGAAATGTCCCTGCAGAGTGACTCCAGCCAGCCTGGCAGCTCTACAAAGTGTCAGGTACCTTGAGGTCACTCTTAGCAGCAAATACCACACAGAGGTACTTTTTTACAAAGCCAAAAGACAGGTTTTGTGGTCTTGGAGAGGCAGTGTTCGCAGCTGGATATTCCATAAGACCAGTTTACTTTGAAGTGAAGGGCAAGGAGCAGTTAGCCATAGCTGCTTAGCTTTTGAGACAAGATATTTGCATTCATATTAAAAAAGATGACTATAGCATTTTCCTGTCTTATAGCAAACGGAAAGAAGCTATGTTGAAAAACCTGAACAGGATCCTCATTGAAAACAGAGACAGAAACGTCCTCTCAAAACAGAGACAAACCAAGAACAAAGCTTTAAAAAAGCCGGAATTAATAGAATATGAGTACAGAGAAACACCCGAATCAGGAACATACTTTTTTCCTTTAATCTTCCTAAAATGCTCTGTGCTTCAACTTTGTCAGTTGTAGGGCTTGATGTTATGGCTGATTTTATTTAACAATTAAGTTAGTACATGTTCAAAAGACTTGTTTTATTTGCGTAAATAATCAAAATGTCTTTTGCTTTAAAAGGTCATTTGGCTAGACTTAAATCACAGAAATTAGGCACTTAATTCATTAAGTACTTTGGAAAACCTCACTTGTGGTTTGTCCGTAGCTTTAGAGACCATCTGCAAAAACATGTCTTCTGTGCTGTTATGCTGTTCATCAGAATTATGTCTCAGTACAGCGTCCTTAAAAACTAAGTTTGCAGAGTTTTATAAAATGAATGTGATTTTTGGTTTGAAATAAATGTTAAGACCTGTAGCAAGGATCAATGCCTGTGTGATGTGATGAATAGCAGTAAAACTACCTAACACTGCTTTGAGCAGGAATTTGTAATACATAATCTCCTCAGGTTTCTTCCAACCTGAATTATCCTATGATCCTGTGACATACAATAAGAAGTCAGGGCAGAGATTTGTGGTGACAGTGGAATGCTGGAGATGCAAAGGATGAAGGCAAGATGTGGCTCAGCCATCAAAATGTCTCACTTGAGCTCTGAATCTCTTAACTCATTTAGCAAGGTAAGAAGTATGATGAACATGCAAAAACTCTTATGCTTTAGCTTATGCTTGTGTGTAATTTCAGGATGCAGCAAACTTTAAGAATAGCATTCAAAACTGACAAGTGCCTGTATGGCTGCTTAGTATCTTCTTTAGAGTGAGCCGCATAGGATTTTTTTTTTCCTTTCCTATTTAAAGAGGCAGGTTCTAAACATTGAAAGTTAGTCTCCAGGCCACCATCCAACTCTTCAGTGGCTGGCTGGACACCTGTCGTGGTTTAACCCCAGCCAGCAACTGAGCACCACGCAGCCCCTCCCGCCTCCCAGTGGGGTGGGGAGGAGGGGAAAAAAAAAAGTAAAACTCGTGGGTTGAGATAAGAACAGTTTAATAACTAAAGTAACAACACCACTTGAATCATCCCTCTATGCGTAGCAGTTAACAAACGACTGTCTGATGCAAGACACAGATTGAAATTACAGCAATGAAAGAGGCACAGATTTCCTGGTTGAAACTAAATGGTTCCATCTTGACCTGTGTTAATATTATCCAGTGCAACATGTGCAGATGAAAAAACATGGTGGAAACAGTCTTACGTGGTTTTGTGTTTACAAATTCATATGCAAAAACTTACCGAATTCTAAAAATGGAAACTCTTTAGAATCACACACACATGTATATGTATATCATCTGCATAGGAGATAAATATACACTTATGTGTATACATATATGCATAGCTACAGATATAGTTCTGTAGTTAAATGTATCAGAAGAGTAGAATATAACTTACGGCAGCAAAATTCAAATGTATAACTTTAGTATTTATTTTTTACATGTTACATCATAAAGATTGTGAAACTAGTCCAGCGGACAATCAAATCGTATTATCCCTTTAAAAAACTACCTATTATAAACCTTTCAAAGCATGCCACATTTAATACCCATAACCACTACTTATGTATCTGGTGTTTTCTGTTCTCATGTACAATGTAATACTGGTTCACAAGTGGAGAAATACTAATAGAGCAGTCCTAGGTTTAAGTCAAAATCTGTCCATACAAGAATGTCTAGGTTTAATTTTGTATATGTTGAAACTTTATTTTTCAGGAGGAGGGGGAGGCTGTTTGCTACCTTTGTTCTATTTTGATTATTTACTTTTATTAATTTCATCATTTTTATGTGCACAATGTAGTTGAACCTTTTTTAATCTGAAATTAGGGCAAGAATGGTTAAAAAACATCATATTCCAAATATGTTACTTATTTGCTGATGAAATAATGAAGTCACACAAAAGAATTGTGTTTGGTTTCTTAAAAACTGTTTGATTTTCTCTTTCACTTTGTCATTTTGTTTCACATGAAGTAGTCTAAGAAAAAAATATAGTTTCCCTTAGTATATTCAGTTTATAGTCAGTATCCTACCACTAAGATATTTAAGAATCCTTTTAGACTGTTTTCTATAATGAATAGTAAATGTTATTATAGAAATAAATCTCTGCAGAATTACTTGTAAAAACAATAATCTGCTGTTCTACTTGAGCAAAACACATCTGGGAGAAGTGATTTACTTGGTCTTTTTCTGTTTATCCTAAAATACAATATAGGGACTTTAACTCTGCTTTCACATCAGAGTTCAGAATAAATACATGTTAATGTTATTAAACTACAATTTAGCCTACTTCCTATGCAGGAGATGGCCTTGGTTCATCTAAAATATTCTGTTGATGCCCAACAATAAAAAAGAGAATATTGTCACCTGACATCTTTTTTTCTGATGTGCTTCATATAATAATAAGCAACATGTCATGTCAGTTCTGACTCCCTGGCACAATTATATTTTTTTCCTATGTCTTTAAAATGTACAGGAAAGATTACTAAGACCTTAAAAATGGCTGAGGATTCAAGATAAGTTGCAACAGAAAACAACAAGATCACAGTAATTCTGCTGTTCAGCCTATCAGCATAATGAGAAACAGGAATGATCTTATTCAAGTATTAAACACTCACAGTGCAACTGCCTAAGTCATGGAGAAAAGGTATAACACGAGATTTTGGAGTGCTGATTCATTTTTTTCTGGTACCTGTTATGAAGGAAAAATTCTCTGTATAATTCATTCACACAATATGTTGATCCTGTGAAGACTTTTGCTGCATAAAAACTGCTCCAAGCCCCATGCCTACTTTGTCTTCTGATCTCTCAGGATTTGATGTCATGAGGAAGTAGTCTCCCTCCAAAACTATGCCTACATGTGTTCCCCTACATTGGAGTAACTTAGTGTTAGACTGTAGTTTATGCTGTCAAAACTTGTGTGTGTGAGCAGATGCCAGATTTCCACAGAGTTGATGCACAAAGAGAAAGTGCTAGAGCTCCAACTGTCAACACCTCTATTTGTGAGCAGATGCCAGGTCTCGGCAGAGTTACAACACAATGGAAAAATGCTTCAACTGTCAACACCCTATATGGGAGCAGATGCTGGGTATTGGCAGAGTTAAAAGAAAGAGAGGAATATAGTATTAGCACCCAGCTCACAAGGAAAGCCTGGGCTTTGCCCGAATTTATATCAAGGAATGATATAGCATAGGATCTTTCCACTGACCGTTGCCTCAGCTCATACGCTGAGAGTAGATGCCAGGAGTGAATAAGCATTTGGCACCCTCCTCTAAAAATTTAAATCAATGTAAATTGGGAGAACAACAAAAAAAACCCAAACCAAAACAAAGAAAGAGCCAAATAGTTGTCTGTTTTCCTACTGTTTAATTTCTGGTAGCAAGGGGTTTTTAAACAATCAACATGTATCGTTGTGGCTTGTAATGGTGAGAGAGAATATGCTTAAGTAAAAGGGCTAAAAGACAAAAACCTCTACAATCGTGTGTGAGGGTGTCATGAATGGGTGATTTAGATGACTTAAAGAACCATCACCAAAAGTATCAGCAAAAGTGGTTTTATTGAAATACGATGTGAAAGTGTGACTTAACAAAGTTCGATGGCAAGGTTCACTCTATTATTTACTTCACAAAGAATGTAACAATGATTCAAAACTACCAAGGCAGAATCAAAGTTACAAGACAAAATCCAAGTTACCAATACAGAATCTTAGTGCACTATAGTACAAGGTTATGCGTGATACTGGTTACTTACCAAAGATCTGCAGTTTGTAAGAGGTGTCTCTGCCTCGATGAGCAACCTTGAGAGGTGTCCCAGCTCAGGATACACCACCATGCAGCCAGCTGCTTAGCAGGGAGAGCTCAAAGAAGGCTCACTTAGGCTGTCATATTTATGGAATAAAGTGGTTGGCTTGTAGTGAAGTTACATGTGATGGGAAAGGTATGCATGAGACTCCTTGTACCCACAACTTTATTTGTTCCTTGATAAATGGGTCTTGGAAAAGCCACCTGCTATTCACATGTCAATTGCATGATCGGTGTTCCAAGCTCGTATGCATCGATGCTTACCATCTCACTCTGTTCCTTTGTGGATTTTCAGAGAACAGATTGGAACTAGATAAGTTCTTGGCCCAATTACAGCTTACACCTTCACCTCCTTTGGAGCCGGTACCAAACTACCACTAGTTCGGTTAAGGAGTTGAGTGCATCTGTCACAGAGGGACAATGTTTTGTCTTTTAATGCTTGCTTCTCCAATTACCTTTACATCTTTGTGTGTAGCTGCAACTGCATATTTTGGGAATATCAATGCTGCTAAACAATAAAAGGATTTTGGGGTACTTTGATTCAGAAAGAAATATAGAAGTAGTATTTTGAAGAAGTCCATTCCAAGTGATAAACTGAGGAGAATTTTGATGTGCTGTTTGAGACCTCCGTGTAACTACATCTGTACACAGACTCTCAAACAATAAAAATCATTAATATTGCTAGTTTTTATATATATACTTACTCCTTACAGATTTAAATGGACTTTTCTAAAAGAAGGTTATACTTTTTTTTTTTTTTTTTAATCTTGGGAGGTGCAAAGTAGTGCTCAGAAACTCAGACATGATGGCATTTAACATCTGATATGCATTCTTTTCTTATAGAACTGAACTCAGTGCTGTATTAGGAATTTCAGCTACTGGTTAGATCTTCCATTATAATTCATCTTTTTCTGTTTTCAAGGTAGGTGAGAAGTTGAATCAGACTTGACTAAGCAATGAAAAATACCACTTTTAGAGATGAATCCCCAGGACTAGCTCAGGAGAACCAGATTCTTCCACTTTTGCCACACAGGAAGTACTGACAGAAATAAGGGGTAACTCTGGATGGTGTCTCTGGGACAGAGTTTGTTGAATACCCGCCAGCCATTGACATAATTAAGAGTAGCCAGTGACTTAGGAAATTGAAGAATGAGTAAACTCTTCTTGTTCACTGTATATAGGAAGCAGGTAAACATGGCATTACCCAAATGAAAAGTAGGTAAACCTACATTTATTCTCAAGTACACCAGTTACATCAGTATGTCTTATGCCAGAGTCAAATCAGAGCATAGTCAGGAAACTTTAAGCAAATACATACTGTATAATTTCTGCTTATTATTTGGTGACCTTAGGCAACTGGAGCCAGCATAGTCTAACTCTTCAGTCACTCATAACTTCCTGAAAATGTCACGTATCACTCTGAAATTGTCAAAATTTATCTCCATTCATGAGTAAACAAGGAGCTATGTTTTTCATTTTACTGAAGAATAATGAAAAATGAAATGTTTTATGACTTTCTGGGGCTTTCTTTTAAAGTAGCAGCTAATTAATATAATTAAGCCATTCAGGATGAGAATGCCAAAGGTAATAGATTGGAAAAAAGATATTGTAAAAAAGATAGAAAACTGTTTTAGAGCTGTAATAATAGATAAAATCAATTTTTTAAAAAAGATATATCCTGCTTTATTTGCTATATTGTATAATATTCTACCTAGAAGTCTCAAGGACCACCTAGAAAAACTTTCTTCTGATGCATAATCCAAGCTTTAACAGAATTATAAACTTATTAAAAATAGATTAGACATTTCTAAAGCTTGTTCTTTAGCTGAGAAAGAGTACTTTTCCATAAAATTACTTACTAATAGAACACCTTGGACTGGAAAACAGAACCATAAAACAAAACCATAGTTCCTATTAAGAAAAAGGATTAAAATGCATACTGATAATGATGAGCTTTCCTTCATTTTCAGTCCATATTAGAGGGCAATAGTTTCCTTAAGCATGAACTTTCTGTATTGCTAAAAGTGCTATGCTGCTTAGTTTCTGATATTCAATGGTAGATGGACTCTTCAGTGTTCAGTGGCTAAAGTGGATATTGTTTTTCTTTCAGATACACCAAGCCAATTACAATGAAGGTGTGCTTCCTTTAAAACATATATTGTACAATACAGCAAATAGGACATAATTGTAGCTTGCTGTAATGGCCAACTGCTTGAAAAACAAATACAATATACCAAACAAAAAATGGTAAATCATTATCTCATTTAAGGTCCAAGGCCTCACTTAAAGCAATGAAATTATGGATTCTTCTGTTGATATTGATGCCTTTAGATAAAGGCTATCAAAAATTATTATTTAATTCATCTCTCCACTAATGCAAGATTTCTTGTCAAAAATAATTCTCTGTATTTTTCTGTGTACTGAGATTTTAGTAGTGGAAAATTTCAGTATAATCCTTCCATAAATGCAATAAATTGTTCCAAAATAAGTTACGTGTGCTTGTGGTTTAGGGAGGACGGTGGAGGGAAGGGAAACAGACACTATATTTAGTTCATAATGCACTTCTTAATAATCTGACACAGGTCACAGGAATTCCTTTTCTGAAACAATGTATTTTTAACTGACTATTCATTTCTATATCTAGAGGGTTAAACCACATATTTTATAAATGGAAACACCATCACCACCATCCACTTCCCCCACCCAAGACACACCAGGGATTTTCTAGGCATTTTGAAACAGCATTCTGGATTTTAAACAGAGAAATGCACTTGTTCCAATTATATGCTACCATAGTATGTTATACCATCAGCTTGAGTGCTACGAAATGTCATGAAAAATATGGTAGCTATGCTTGCACTGTGATGATTGAAAAATGATTTAAAAGCTCATGATTAGTTTGCAGAAAGTTTTAGAACATTCAAAAACATCTATTATTTAGTGAGACCTGAGATATGACTGAATGATATTTGAGAAACTCACAAATGCAAATATGGAGAAATTACTAAATACTTTACTTCAGTAAAGATTGTATTAACAGTGTTTTCCACAGTAGAAGCTTCCATACAGAATGCATTGAAAGACTGTGGATTATGAAAACCCTTGTTATTATTTTGGGAACACCATTCTTGTCCAAAAAGTGGAAGCATAATTTTTGCAGCCAATGAAAAGTTTGCCTTTGCTTTCATATCATATCAAGATGTTGCAGATAATAGTCTGGCACATTTTTTTAAATTATGTATACAAAACATACAATTTTTTAAAATTCTTGCAATTTTCTGTTTTCATGTTATCCTAGAGCTAATGAAAATAATCAGAGTTCTGTTGTAGAAGAACATATACTTGAATTTTCATGCACATAAAAATAGTATGTGTGACAATTTCTTGTAGACCTGATGCCTTTTCCTGATATTCAACATACAACTAATCCACTTGCATGACACTAAATCATTTATTATAATAAATAATTACTATATTTATTATAATAAATAATAAATTATAATTTTTATCTCCTTGGACTCAGCTTCTTGAAAATACTGTACAGCTAATGATTGCAGAAGGTCCTGCCAAAATACCCAGAGAATAGATCTTGCTTCAGTTGTGCAAACGTGAAAACTGGCTTGGTAGGAGAATCAATATGATTCTTCTCTGCAAAATATATAAGAAAAGTTTTGGGAATCTATGTAGCTCACACGTATCAGCTTGCAATCTGTAGATCTACTTGATGAGTCACATTAGGTGACAACATACACATACAACAACATTTAGGTTTGATGGACCAGATGCTCAGCTGTGAACAGAAGTGAATGGAACTATTTTATCTGTTGAACTATTTTATCTCTTCAACTGATGTAAATAAATCCTGTTACCACCAAAGGCTGAGTGTTCTCACTTCTGAAAAAAACAGGTCCTAAATGGACCTGGTTAGAGATATTCAACAAGTGAATAATCACTTGTTAAAAATTCTGTTACATCATTTAGCCATACTATCGCAAAAGCAGGGGAACTTGAGAACTTTCTACCTGCTCGGGGCACCAGATGTACTCCAGTTAAATGATACACTTTTAGCTGTGTTATTGAGAAGCTGTCCCCTGCTTCAATTAGATCTTTACTAGGTGCAGCTCTACTATAAAAAAATAAAAATTTAGGATAGACCTAAAGTATTCCAGATACTAAACCAGCCAGATAGCAAAATATTCAGACACTTAACAATACTTCCTAGTATAGTAATTTTCCTTTGCGTACAGCAAAGTGCTTGTCCAAACACTCAGCATAATTTGGTAATTAACCATACTATAAATGTTTGAACTTTTATTATCCCACTCATAGAATTCTGTGAATTAATCTGTGTTGAATCACCTACATGAAATCTATAAATGTTTAACAAATTACATGCAAAGATTATTACGGTACAACATAGCCACCAGGTCAATATCTAATCTAATTGAAAGTTAATTTAAAGTTATGCAAAAATGCAAGGTTAACATCAGAAATTGCCTTGCTTTACAGTATGTGAGAGGAAGAGAAAAGAAAAAAGGAATTGTAAAAAACCCACATAACCTTATCTACAAAGTTTCAGATCAAATGTTTGCCAAGCACAGTTTTGCAGATAATTAACAGTCTGTGTTAGAGAAAAAAAAGTATTTCTGTGCTGCATGTAGATGATACTTCACACTTCAGAAGTATTAGCTTTCTGAGGAATCTAATCTTCACAGCATTTGTGTGAAGTAAATCAGCATTATTATCACCATATGATAAAGAAAGGGATAGATGACAGGCCAGGTGTCACCAAATGACAGGTGATTTAACCAACATCATAGAGGAATTTTGCAGCAAACCAGTACCTAAAACCGCATGACTAACTTCTGGGCTTTTGAATTCCAAACAGTTGTCTGTGGCAAAAACAACTTTCTTTTGAAACTGTGGTGGAGAATATTGCTGTTGCATTTCTCAGAATCATATTGTCATCTTTTTTCAGTTCTATTTCAAATTACTTCTCTCCTTTCTACACTTATGGCTACCACTGAATTATACAGGTAAGTTTAAAACAACCAAAACCAAAGATTTTTCCACCATGAAAAAAACCATCATGATGCAGATGGGAAACAGATTAACACAACAGGTACAGTTTCAGGACAGCTATTTTCATGATCCTGACTATATGCAGACAAGTCTGCTGTTCACCTTCAGGCCTCTTTGCTATAATTCATTTTTCTAGGATGTGTTGATATATAATGCTTCTAAAACTATATAGGCCTGAATCAGGTTGATGTTAATTGAATTTGTAGAGCTAAATTGGTGCAGAGACTGATGTAAAAAGTCCCACTGAAAGCATACCTGTATAACCAAATCAGACAGGATATGAATTTTTTTTAAGCTATACAAGTTCACTTGTTAAAGAAAAAGAACAAAATACAATGGACTTTCATTTTCATTTGATCAGTTCTGTAGTTTATAACAAAATCTCACTGAAGCGAGAAGCTTCATTTCCGTTGCATCTTATATTACTTCAGAACTTGAGTAGGCTATTTGAAAAGCTGTAGTAAGACACTTCCAGTTTTCTCTTTCTTGGCCACACAGATATGTGAAAGACTGCATAAACTAGCCCTAATGGTCAATGGGATACGCATATGAACCACTACATGGGGTTTATGTTAAAATTTCTATATTTCTGTAGTGGTTTTTGTTATCTGTTTTCCACTGTGCTTCAGATGGTCGCAGGCAGAAAACAGCACACCTTTAATGAATTTACTTGCTTATTTCTGATTTTCTATCACGATTTTTTATCAGCTAAATAATGAGACCTGACAGTGAAGTTCTATGTTCTTGAAACGCACTGCAAGTGTAAGATAAAAAGTTTTCACCAGATTGTACCCTACTAACTTATGATAGTACTTGTGAAGATCATTCTCCATTTTCTAGCAGTAAACTGCAAAAAAGTGAAAGAAATCTTCTGGCCCTAAACCAGTGAAAAAAAATCTGAGACCATCATAAAATGTAAATTTTTGAGTATCTCATGATACTTTCAACAGAAAAATACTTTCAGCTGTTTACCAAAAGCTATGTTTATACTCCATGTCTGTCTTGTGTCAAGTCAAGCTTTGTACCATTGCTTGCCCACCAGGACTGCAGATGATCAGGTTTTAGTCTCAGCTGTGAATAGCCATCAATACCTTCTCCCTGCAAAGCTAGACTCAAATTTAAAGAGACTTCTTTTTTTCCCTCCTATTAGTTCTTAACTGGTATCAAGCATTGATCTCAGTAGAAATTATTACTGGCATCTATATTCCTGCAACAGAATGAAGGATGGTTCAAGTGACTAGCTTTTCTTCAATGAAATGGACTGTATATTCATGTCTGGCTAAGTAAGTAGTGTCCTCTCACAAGAACAAGGGTTTTCCTGATTAAATTGCCATATAGTACACTAAAAACAAACATAAGGAGGGTGGCTTTTTTGTTGGTGGTCTCGTGGGTTTTTTTTTCCCGAAGTATTGAATTAAATTGTGGAAACCTTAAGCACAAAGGTATTTCAAAAGCTTTTCAAGAAATTCAGGGAGGATAGATCTATCCCTGGCTGAAATATCAAAGCCTGAATGCAATTTATAGATCAAGAAGATCTAAAATTACTGTTTGCCAGGAGGTAGTAGAGATGGCTCAGCGTGAAAGCCTTGTTCTTATACTTTTCCCTCAATGTCCACTACTTACATCTCTCAGAAAAGGAATATTTGGTTAGATATTCACACTTTGGTATGACTCAAAAGTTTGAATCTTGCTTCCATTTCACATTCTTAAAGACACTCAGATACTGATGTGATGTTCCCTACATAGGCCTATAAAAAGAGAATGAGAGTAAGAGAAGTTGTTGAAGACCTATTGCTGTATATTAATGTAGACAAGATATGAATAACATAGTAATGAAATGACAAAATGGATTTGTGCTCAGTTATTGAATAAGCTGTAGACAAAATGTGCATTCATGCATGTCTCTGTGGGATTGTTGAAACAGAGCAAGTGCAGCATGAAAAAAATACATCACTTTAATTTGTAAGTCTCTGTATTGGGCATAAACAGAAGCCACCCCTATAGCCCCCCCCGCTACCAAAACCTTGCCACGCAAACCCAATACAAACAATTATGCCATCCGTAGAATTTACTGTCTCCTCTACTTATATATATTATTCTAAAAATTATTTTAATGTCACAATGATATTTGTTGTTCTCTGATTAAATGTTGACTGAATGCTAAATGTAGGAGTTTGGTGATAACTATACTTTGATACTTGAAAGTGTTTTTTATTGTGTGCAGAGGATGTGCATTCCAGAATGTGATTAGCTAATTGTAATAAGTGAAGTGGAAGTTGAAATCAAAGTGTGACATGAAGAAAACTACTGGTTTTGCTTGTTTACAAATACAGTTTCTGTTGATGAGAAAGCCTCATGAACTGTGTTTGAGAACAATGAAACAGCATAATTTCTGTTAATATCACATTTGACACAACTTCTTAATCTTTGTATATATAAAAATAATTCTAATATTCTAAGTCTAATAAAAATAATTCTAATTCTGTGTTCATCTTATAATTCCTCACTGTTGTTTCTTTTACCCTAAAAAGACAGAGGATGCTTTAAATATAGTGAGATTAATTCCATATAACTTTTAAAGCGCTACAATTTAGAAGTAAAAAACTGAGCAAGTGTTCTAGGGTTCCTTTTTAGTTGATGGTGATAAAAAAGTATTTCTCAGGCTTTATTTAAGTCACTCTGAGACAGGCATCTAAAACAAGTCAGATGACTAATTTTAGAAGAGCCTGTTTCTCTTTGTGGCTGCAGAGGAAATCGAGACAACTAGTATGAAGAAAATACATGGATTGCAGCTTGTTTTGCCATATTTGTTTAATAATAATTTCTTTAGAAGACAAGAAATAGAGATTTGCTTTCCAGATTTGCTACCAGTTTAGATACCTCCAAATATGGAACATTCAGTAACAAAATTATTTTAAAAAGAAGTTGTCATGGTTTAACCCCAGCCAGCAACTAAGCACCATGCAGCCTCTTCCCCCTCTCCCCTCCTAGTGGGGTGGGGAGGAGGAGGAAAAAAAAAAAGTAAAACTCGTGGGTTGAGATAAGAGCAGTTTAATAACTAAAGTAAAATATACTACTAACTAATAATAATAATACAATAATTGTAATGAAAAGGAGTATAACCAGGACAAAAAAAAAAAGAGGAATAAGACCCAAGAAAAGACAAGTGATGCACAATGCAATTGCTCACCAGCCACTGACCAATGCCCAAGCAGTGATCCACCCCTCCCAGCCAACTCCTCCCTGTTTATATACTGGGCATGACATTCCATGGTATGGAATACCCCTTTGGCTAGTTCGGGTCAGCTGCCCTGGCTATGCTCCTTCCCAGCTTCTTGCAGACCTGCTTGCTGGCAGAGCACAGGAAACTGAAAAATCCTTAACTCAGGATAAGCGCTACTTAGCAACAACTAAAACATCAGAGTGTTATCAACATTATTCTCACACTAAATCCAAAACACAACACTATACCAGCTACTAAGAAGAAAATTAACTCTATCCCAGCCAAAACCAGGACAGAAGTATTTGCTTGTTCTGCTGACATATATTATCCAAGGGCATAAAGTTGATGGTTTGTTTTTTTTTTCTTTTCCATATGTAGCAGTTGAAAGGCTGATGAATATAAAGAACCCTGTGATAATTTTTAATAAATCTTCTATGTTTCAAATAAAGCTTAATGAAGGTGTTTTATTACATTTTAGTAGAACAACACTTTATACCTGTCTTTTTTTCTCATTAATCAGGTAGCATTAAGACTATCTTGCAGAATAGTAATGCAGGAACTGGAAGCTAAAACATCTTCTGAGCTGTTAGTCATGCTGAATTACAGTTTGCCAGCCTCCTTCGAGCCATAAACAGGTATAAATCATTTCACATCTCCATTGAATTTCTTACTAGTTAAAAACAAGTTGTTGGTATTTTGAAGTACAATATCAATATTTAACACAGGAATTCCCATCAACAAACAGCCCCAAATGTGGCAGTGAATAGTGCAGAACTGTATAACAGAGTCAGCAAGGAGAGCCTCATTTCCTCTGTGGGAAAGTTATCACCACAAGCCCTCTGCCAACTTTCTTCTTCCTCTATTACATCTACTCTCTGGTGGATGTCATATTAGAGACTGCAGCCAAAACACCCTCCATTCTTCACCTATTGGTGCATGAAAGAATCTGTGACAGATGCTGCGGCATCATGCAGTATTCAAAGACCAATGTATTAATTTAATAAATGTTTTTGCAGCGTTATGGCCTTGCCAACGATTGCATTCCTGGTTAAATGGAAAGATAAAGATTGCCTCCTACAGGAACTAAAGATGGTGTTCAATATGGTGTTGTCAGATTTTTTTTATGGCATGTATCTAATGAAATAACAACAAAAAAGAAACACTGTAGGTAAGAAATTTCTGAGTTTTATGAGACTATCGGTATTAAAGAAAATCATAACAACAATTCTACCTAACACATTAATAACAGTGGGAAAAAAAGATTTCGCGTTCATAGAATGACTTCTTTTGATCTGCAGAGTGAGGTGTCATCTGAAAACTGAAACTTTTGAATCAATGACCAACTGAAACTTAGGTTAGAGAATTTTATTTTTTTCAGATTTTGGAATACTTATCATGTGAAAAATGAGTTATCATTTCATAAGGCAGAAATAGATATCTGTTGTTAGTAAATTTAAATGCATCTTTTCTGGTTTACTTTTGTTCCAAATAAATAACTTTGGTGAGACTTGATTTACTGGAATTTAATCCTATGATTTTCTTGCCAAGATCTGGCCAGGTGCAAGACTAACTCAGACTTGTTGAGATGATCATTGTGACTGATTGGATAATCATAGCAAAATAGCAAGGTCTGGAAGGGGAGACTTAGTAGATGTCACTCCTGTATAGAAAGGCAGATAAGCACTTGAGATCCTGAGGCAGGTTAATGAAAAGTATCTTTAAAAATTGTAGCAGTGTACACAAAACCACTGGAGGATATTTTCCTAACAGCTTAAGTGGCTAGAACTTAGTGACAGGAATTGTGTTGCACAAACACAGGCAAAAAAATACGATTTCACCAACTATTTTAAGCAACAGTGAAGCTGGATACTTGAGATCCTTTAGTGATGCTCTTTTTAACAAGTAGATTTATTCAAATGCAAACACATGGTATATACAATGCTTGGTCAGCTGGGGTCATTTATTGAAAAGGAAAAGAAGTTACAAGCCTGACTCCCCTACCCTGTTCCATAGAAGTCAGAAAATAAGAACTCATGGTTTTAGTCAGTATTGTTGACTTGTACTGAATGTGCTTCAAATTGGGACTAATAAAGGGATCTTTGCAAATGAATTAATACAGACTGCAAGGACAAGTTCAAGTTTGTGGACAAGCGATCTGCATTTGGAATTTAAAGTGTTGTGTGTATTTTTTGTTTAAATTTTAGAAAGTCACAGATTAATTTTGAATTAGTTTTTTTCTTCAAGTAAAACAAACATCAATGACCTTATTTATTTTATTTGTTTGGCCTTAGCAGATTGAAGTGGTGATAATTCTAGGTTTCCCAATTAACAAAATTACATTAGTAATAAATATTTATAAGCTACTGTATAGATGCTATAGATGTTATGCTGTAAATCATAAATTGAAAAAAAAAAGCAAAATTACTATAAACAAAATGCATTTAGGATTTTTTCCTGGTCTACTTATAAATATGAGGGGAAAATCTTTAATAAGAGAATTGGAACATCAGTTGGTTTAACTCAGATCTAAATTATACAGATTTAAAGATCTATCCTATTTATGTAATGTCATAAACACAAAATCAGGTGTACTTTGTGTTTACCACAATAGAATTTTTATGCTAACAAATATAAATTTCCTGGGAAAAAGAATTAATTTTTTCATTAAATGCCTTTTCTGCAAAGCATGCAGCAAAATTTTGTAAATTTATCATAATTTGTGTAATGTTTCATACTTGAAAACTTAACTATAGAGACCACTTTCCCATACAATGGTGGAAAAAAATAAAAAAGAAAATATGTAAAAAATCAAATCAACAGTATGAAAACCAAACAAAATCAAGATTCTATGCTGGATTTTTAGAGCAAATATTTATAGAACTCAATCTTCCACTTCATACTGGTACACTATCAAAATACAGTACTATCACAACAGATTTAAGGTGCATTATGTCCTGTGTACCTACCTGACTTTATTTAAAAGCAGACAGACTCCATTAATATTTATTCCAGGTTTCATAACCCTGTACAATCTCTTCTACTTATTCTAGAATTTACAGATGTAGGCACAGAGATGCACTAAGTTGAAACAAATCACTCTGAGACCCCAACTAAATTAGTGATAAAGCCAAGAACAGAATGGAGACTCCTGAATTCTTTACCATTGGTCTAATCAATAAACAGATTTTTTTCTCCTACATTACAGCTTCTATTAGGTTACATTTTCCGGCTTTTCTTTGAAAGTCTGTATATAGACCAAAAAAAAAAAGAGAGAGAGAGAGAGAAAAATGCTCCAAAGTCTCTTTCTTCGGAATCTTTATGTTGATGTTAGTTCAGAACACACACACAAATTATAAAAAGTGTGACTTATTCTTTACAGATCACTGAAAGTAAATACTAGATCCTTCCTTTTCTTAGACATACATGCTTCCCACTTGAACATTTAGCTCTGCTACAAGTCATAGTTCTTTTAAAAAGAAACCCCAGCCAGTTTTATATCAGAATAAATTGTCTGCATTGATATACTTGGTGTCAGTTCAATGACTAATTGTGAATTTAAAAGGCTGCAGAGCTCAGTATCATCTTAAAATTCAAGCATCCTTTCTCTACAACTGATTAGTCCATGCCAAGGGGCAATGAGCAGTCAGTGGGAAAAATACTGCTCCATTAAACAGTATCTCTGGGCTTCCAAAGCCCATTTTTTTCGACAGGCAATCTTTTTCTCAGAATCTGAATAATTTCATTCTTGAGAAAATATGTTTTGATTATTGTAAATGATTAGGTGTTCTTTTTTTTTTTTTCCCCTTCTCACATCAAGATTCAACACAGTCCTAAGGCACACTTCTGATACATTGAGTTGGACAATAAAAGGCTGTCTAAAATAAGGACTATTCAGTACTGAGTCATTGCATAAATTGTGTTTCAAATCTGTAAGCCTGATAGTCATACACTTATGTCTGTTGTTTTCTCTGTCTAACCTCCTAGAAGATAAGATTTTAGAGACTTGAATAATAGTATCAGGAGCAAAGTCTTTGCAAACTAGTGAGGTACAGAGATATTATAATGATGTTCTTTTTCTCTTTTTGCTGTATATGGTTGCCTCAAATGCTTTTTTTGAGGCTTTTTTAATTCTAAGAAATGGCTAACACCAAAATTTTATTCGTAGTTCAACAACTCTTAACTGTGAAAAGATAAATGGATTCTGACTAATACAATACATGACTGTGTCATGTCATGGTGTGTCAATGCCAGAGACAGTTGAAAACCTGTGTCTTCTGTGTTCGGAGCTGAATAGTCACTGTGATAGCTCACTGTGAGATATCTTAACAGACTCCTTATATTCGGGTAAATTTGACAAACCATCTGAAGGCTGTTTCCCTTGACAATGCTTCAAGAGGGATATGCAAAAATTTGAGTCAACCAGATCACTCTTTCTGAACATTTAGATCAGTGCCTTTTCTTGTCTGACTCTTTGTGTCTGGACGTATTTTTCTGATTCCTGTGTATTTCACCACCTTTTAGTTTTTCTCAACTTTCCCAGCACCCGCAACTTTTCATCAGACTTTCATGGTCAATTACTACTCCAACTTTATATATACTAAATTTAGTGTCTTTCAATTTATATAAATTTTCAAAGAGGAAAAGAAGTTAACAAGATGAGCATGTGTCTTACAATACTGTGGTGGGTTGACCCTGGCTGGATGCCAGGTGCCCACCAAAGCTGCTCTATTACTCCTCCTCCTCAGCTGGACAGGGGAGAGAAAATATAATGAAAGTCTCGTGGGTCAAGATAAGGACAGGGAGATCACTCACCAATTACTATCACGGGCAAAACAGATTCGACTTGGGGAAATTAATTTAATTTATTACCAATCAAAATCAGAGTAGGGTAATGAGAAATGAAAACTAAATCTTAAAACCACCTTCCCCCCAACCCTCCCTTCTTCCCAGGCTTAACTTTACTCCCGATTTTCTCTACCTCCTCTCCCTCAGCGGCACAGGAGGATGGGGAATGGGGGTTTGGGTCAGTTCATCACACAGTCTCTGCTGCTCCTTCCTCCTCAGGGGGAGGACTCCTCACACTCTTCCCCTGCTCCAGCGTGGGGTCCCTCCCACAGGAGAAAGTCCTCCATGAACTTCTCCAACGTGAGTCCTTCCCACGGGCTGCAGTTCTTCATGAACTGCTCCAGCATGGGTCCCATCCACGGGGTGCAGTCCTTCAGGAACAGACTGCTCCAGCGTGGGTCCCCCGTGGGGTCACAAGTCCTGCCAGCAGACCTGTTCCAGTGTGGGCTTCTCTCTCCACAGTTCCACAGGTCCTGCCAGGAGTCTACTCCAGCGCAGGCTTCCCACAGGGTCACAGTGTCCTTCAGGCATCCACCTGCTCCGGCGTGGGGTCCTCCACGGGCTGCAGGTGGATATCTGCTCCACTGTGGACCTCCATGGGCTGCAGGGGGACAGCCTGCCTCACCATGGTCTTCCCCACGGGCTGCAGGGGAATCTCTGCTCCGGCACCTGGAGCACCTCTTCTCCCTCCTTCTTCACTGACCTTGGTGTCTGCAGAGCTGTTCCTCTCACATCTTCTCATTCCTCTCTTCCATCGTTGTGCAACAGGTTTTTTTCCCTTTCTTAAATATGTTATTACAGAGGCACTACCACCATCGCTGATGGGCTCGGCCTTGGCCAGTGGTGGCTCTGACTTGGAGCCGGCTGGCATTGACTTTATTGGACAAAGGGGAAACTTCTAGCAGCTTCTCACAGAAGCTGCCCCAGTAGTCACCCTGCTACCAAAGCCTTGCCACACAAACCCAATACAAATAATTAGTCAAATTTGTCTTTATTTGCCTAACTTTGTTGCTAAGTGCCATGAAGGAAACTAAATATGTTGCAAAATCTTAGTAGCATTCCAAAGATTTGATCTTTTTCCCTGTGCCCTTCATTTACATTTTTTTAATTATTCCTTGTTTCTTTCATATAACTTAACTTCTTTTTTTGGTGGGTTTGGTTTTGGTTTGCTTTTTTTTTGGAGGGGTGGTGGTGATTGTAAATGGTAAATACTGCCACATTCTGATAATAGTAGTACCAGAAATAAAAATCATCATTACAACAATTTTATTTTTTAATAATTTTTGGTGCTTCTGTTACTCCAACGTGACAGCAGTGATCCCAGGAATATTTTGTGACAGAGGCCATTACCTTTTTTAGGACCTTCTTTAGCACTTGCTTTTCGTCATGCTTCTTCAACATTAAGTTTTATTATACTTTCTGACATTCTGTAAAAATGAATTGGTTTTGTACATTTGGATATGATTTGGTTTGTATGATATAAGTGGTCAGATATTGAAGGCAGTGGGCAGATAGTGTGATACTATGTGGGCAGTTTAAAAGCTTTTTATCACATTTTTTTTAAGATGTCAATCTTTTCCCTTTGATGACTATCAGAAAGCTTAAAAAAAAAATAATTATCTCCTTATCTTATGTAATCTATTCCTTACTTATTACTGGTTTCAGTGCAGTTTTCTGTATAACTGGAGAGTGTTCATAGCAATTCAGGTTGGGAAAATCCAGGTCTTAGATTAGACTCTCTAGACAGATCAATTTATTTGTTTATAATTATTTGGGTAGTAAAGGTTTATTACTTTTAAATCTTTTTGTGACAGAGGCATTCTGTTGCCATGTATACATGTACACCATTTCATGTAACAGAATCTTAACTTCTGCTCAGCTTTCAGAGAAATACATTTTGTACTGTACTTTTAATAAATGTCATGTCTAAGTTATATTACCAGTGTGATCTTTTCCTACTTAATCTAAGCCAAAGTAATTTTAAAGTGATCGGGTGGGAATGTCAAACAATGTATGAGTTATTCATAAAGGAAACTATTAGCAGTCTGTTTATATAAGAACATACCCTACCTGTTTTTATTCTGGCTAATAATAAACAAGATAGAAATCAGATACCAAATTATATAATTCTCTTGCTTAGAAGAGGCTGGGTGAGAGAGAGACAGATACAAGAACTGTTCCAAAAATCTTGCTGAGAGTTGATATGAATGCATGCAAGCCTGCAGATGATACAAAAAAAAAGACACTTTCCAGAGGCAGGAATTAGGTTGATAAAGGCTTAAAAATTGTTGTAAAGAAATATTAAGATGGAGGTTTGAGGAACCTAAACATATGAGAGTACACTATTTGAATTCTGCTCTTCTTGCAATATATCTTCAAATGAAAGAATAAATAATGCTTAGTTATGAAGAAGTCATTTTTATGAAGAAAGAAAAAAAAAGCTCTAGGAGGAAAAGGACAGGTGCAAACAGGAAGGTATGCCCTTTTTGATATATATCTGAATGGTCAAAAAGAGGACCAAAGTTCGTGTTGCCATGTAACTGAAGCATCATAACTGGTATAATAATAGCAGTAATAATATCAATACTAACATTTACCAGTAAAATACATTTTGTTCATTCCTCAAAGTTCCTCAATAATTAGATAAGGCATTAAAAAGGTTGATACTTTTGTTACTATAACTTAAGGACTAATGCCCCTCTTACCTTGACAAAATACTGAACAGTGAAATAGTTGGGAATTGTATTCCTTATTTTATATAAGGAGTGTGAACTAAACAGATAAAATTAGCACTTAGTTAATATTTTCAGGATACTTTCTGTAGACCATTTCTAAATACTTTAAAGTAGGTTAATATATTTGGCTTTTGAAATTAAGTTTAAGCAAAAAAAATTAGAACTATCAACTGAATTTAACATTTTTTTATGTTCTTTAAATACTTAATCTAATTGTGCAGCTTTTTTTACAATATGATTGACAGCTTCAGGAAAAAAAGGGAAAGAGTAGTTACTGGTGCTGAGATTTGTACTTCTCTAGAGGCTTGTTAAGTGGCAGCATACAGTAAAGGAAAAAAATTGTAAGTCTATTACAAAATAATTTTTCAGGCAATAAAAATTTTATAAACTTTCAGAGAAATGTGTGTTGGTGTAATTGTAATGCAGGATTGCAATTTCTTGTCTTATATAAATGAGAGGATTTCAGAAGGAAAGTTCCATATTGATATGAGTTTAGCAACTTAACAGTATGTTTAGTGTAATAATCTTGCTTTGAAATAAATTGTTTCCTTTTCCTTTTTTTTCATATTATCTGTACTTCAACACTGTACTTAAAAGGTTAACCTATACCTATCTTCATTGTAAAATAATTATTTCTTTTGTCAGAACTTGTGTTTATTTGCCTGCAATAATTGTTGCTTTTATTTAAAAGATTACGCTAATTGTAAATGTAAATGTGTGTGTATTTAATACACATATAAAATACATTAATATACATTACTCTTTCATAGTGTTTAAACACATATTTTTGAATACTCTCAACAGTTTTTAGCTGGTCAGATCACATTTTTTTCTTTTTTTTTTTTCCCCCTCAGTATTCCCAAGCGTGTCCTTTCTTCCATTTCCCTCTTTTTCCTTCAGGGAAGAAAGTACTAGGGGTATTGACTGTGTCTTGGAGGGTGGTAAATACATAAAACCCAATTAAATCCTAATAAATAACTAAACCACAAAAGGTATGTTATGAAAAATACAAAGATACTTCACAGTTTAGAGACTTGACAAAAACAACCAGAAGCAAAGCAATGAATTGTCACTCCAGCTATTGATACAATCTATATCACTTCTCCACTCTGCCAGCTACTGATAGCCAAGACCACATGTCTCAACCTTAATATGAACAGCGGAAATACAATTTTCCACTATTTATTTTACTTCAACTATACAAATCCTAGACTATACTTCACCTTTTCCTTCTCTTCTTAATTACAAACCCATAACTTCACAACCATATTTTCTGCTTCTGTTTTCTGGATTTTTAGTGCAATATTTTGTGTTTAAAAATAGAAGAGGAGAAGAGACAAAAGAATTCCATTATATGAAGTAGGTGTGGTTCAACGCAGAACTATTCATCTCTAAATGTTAACCTACTGCAAAGGCAGAACATCAGAAACTTATTGGTGAGACAATAAGTCTGACAAAGCAGCTGTCCTTGGAAAAGGAAAGAAAATGGTAGCAAAAGTACATTTTATTCTTTCAAAATTTAGGTGGAGATTTTTTTTTCCCTCTTGCCTTAGTCAACTGTAAAGAAGTAAGATTTTTCAGTCTGGTAGGCCAAGGGATTACCAAAAGGTATGAAATATCATATTATGTTTCTGTCTTTTACAGCTGGATGTGTTTAAATTCCCAATTAGAATCACTGCAAACATTGCTATGGATTGAGAGAAGAGAAACTGTCTTCACTGGATTTACCTCTTTGTGCTTTCATGGGCATGTAGAGAAGATGGGAAGAATGGAAATAGATGGATTGCATAATTGACACATAACTGCTATTTGAAGGTTATATTCCCATCAGGACTCAATTTAGACTGTTGACCAAAATAGCAAATTCCCAGTCCAAGACATGATAGAGAGCAAAAATACCTTGGGCAGCAAGATTAATTATGTTTCAAGTGCAGCAGCAACTTGTGTACAATAAAGAGCTTCATATGCCTACTCATAAAATGCATCCTATAGACTGCGATAGACTTAGATCTCAAACTCTTCATGAGCTATTTTATTTCCCAGCCACAACTGTCAAGCATTTGCAGTGCATTTGGCTCTATACTGGAGAAGTTTTACAAATGATTCAAGGTTAGCATTCTAGGCTTCTCCTTTTTTAATTTATTTCCACTTTTTGACACATCCCTCCCCCCCAATTTGCTAGAATACTCAGTAGCCTGACACACCTGTTTCAGTGGCATGTCTTTGGCTCTCTTATAATGCACCCAAATATATTTGTTTGTAGCACAGGCATCAGAATAATTGGATAAAGTTCCACTAAGACTTATGAAAGTACGACGCTTACATAATTTGTCAGATATTACATACAGATATACAGTTTTTAATGTCAAAGCCATAAATTATAGGACTGTGAATTTGCTGACAGTTTTTAATTTTAAACATGGAGGAGGAGAAGAAATGTATTTTCATATGAAATGTTAAAAGAAAACAAAGATTATTCTTAATTAAATGCCATACAAAACAAATTTCACACTCTTTTCCAGGCAAAAAAAGGATAAACAGTAGTGAAAGTACACGTTACCTTTCTCCCACCTCTGCTTCCCAATGATAACGCATTTGTGCTTCAAAATATGAACAGATTGCAAATAGATGTCATAAATAAGATCTTTCTCTCATGTTTCAATTAGTCATTAAATAAAAAAAGCAGTGAAAGTGAAACTTATGCAAACTTAAACCAAGCTGAACTCCTTTTCAGTTGCCTATGCTTCACTGAATTTTTTACCTTAAACTCTTTGGGCCAGTCTCTTCCTGCCTTTGTATATGCTCAGGCACTAAGGTACGTGACCTTGAGCCCAGTGAGAATCTAGTAACCAGATTTCTAGTGCAAGTCTGTGTAGAAATATCCACATTACTTATGAATGAGCTGATAGGTCTACATAGAAGAGTCAAATGTTACACAGGGACACAAGCTCGATTCCAGAAGAGCATGAGCTGCCCAACAGCACTGTGCTCTGTTTATGCAGTTACAAAGCTTCTAGAGCTCTCTGTAGAAACAATTTTGGGAAGTCTTTGAGGATACTGGTATTGCATTGCATACATCAGTGTCTTATGAACTATTTGGAAAGAGCTTAATTGCCATTGGTTGCTCATCCTTCCACTCCCAGCTCTGTCCAGGGGTCTAGCTACAGGCTTGGGTATGTGAAAGTGAGAAGAAATTCATGGAATCATGGAATCATAGAATAGTTTGGGTTGGAAGGGACCTTTAAAGGTCATCTAGTCCAACTCTCCTGCAATAAGCAAGGACATCTTCAACTAGATCAGGTTGCTCAGAGCCCGTCCAGCCTGACCTTGAATGTTTCCAGGGATGGGGCATCTACCACCTCTCTGGGCAACCTGTTCCAGTGTTTCACCACCCTCATCGTAAAAAATGTCTTCCTTAGATCCAGTCTGAATCTACCCTCTTTTAGTTTAAAACCATTACCCCTTGTCCTATTGCAACAGGCCCTGCTAAAAAGTCTGTCCCCATCTTTTTTATAAACCCGCTTTAAGTACTGAAAGGCTGCAACAAGGTCTCCCCGGAGCCTTCCCTTCTCCAGGCTGAACAACCCCAACTCTCTCAGCCTTTCCTCATAGGAGAGGTGTTCCATCCCTCTGATCATTTTTGTGGCCCTCCAACAGGTCCATGTCTTTCCTGTACTGAGGACTCCAGAGCTGGATGCAGTACTCCAGAGCAGAGCAGAGGGGCAAAATCACCTCCCTCGGCCTGTTGGCCACACTTCTTTTGATGCAGCCCAGGATACGGTTGGCTTTCTGGGCTGTGAGTGCACATTGCCAGCTCATGTCCGGTTTTTCATCCACCAGTTCAGCTGAGCCAGGACTGTATTTCCTTCTGTCTCCCTCCTCTCTTCCTCCTCCTGAGTCCCAGTAACAGCTATGCTTATCACACCGAAGCTTCACAGCACTTTTGTGTACCCAAAATACGGTAATAATAGGGAAACAGAAAGGGAGATCACCTGAACTCGCAGCTCAAATGTCTATTTTAATTTTAAAACCTCATGGGGAGACCCTGATGTTAGGAAGGTATCTAACTTATAAGACTAGGTATTTTGCTTCTAGACTTATCATCATAATCAGGACATAAACATGGCATAGAACAAAAAAATATAAGGAAACTCTTTGTCACTAATTGTTCTATGAATAATAAAAATAGATTCTCCAAAGATAAATGAAGTATTGCTTCTTGGTAAGATAATAACTTAAAAAAATTTGTTTCTGCAACTTTATTCTCCCACCAATTTTAAAGCAATGTTGAATTTACTAAGCAGGAAAAAAAAACCCAACAAAACTGAAACCTGCAACTCACAAACTGTATGCCGTCTTTTGCCCTTAGAGTTAAATAAAATGTAAAATCCCTTCTGAGGAAATAGAAGAGAAAGTAGGTTGAAAACTTTGTCAACCATTTCAAAATTTTTTTAGAAAACAAAAATATTTTTCTGGCTCAAACATTGACATTTTATAAGTATTTGTATTATAAAATATGTTTTGGAAAAAATATTTAAAACCCAGAATATATTCAAAACCCAAAATATTTTAGTCTACTATTTTTTCTGATTTTTTAAATTCAAAAAATGTCAAATTATGAAGAATTCTTATTTTTGAAACACAGCACTTTCTTCAAGAAAATATGAAAAAAGATAAATGTTGATCAGCTCTAACTGTAATACCAGAAAAGACTAAAAATTAATCCCAGAGTTCTTTCCATGCTGATAGATAATGAGCGTGTTGAATTCTTCTATTCATGTCAATGTACACCCGACCAGCTGAAATCTGCTTTCTGATCCTGCTAACGCAAACAGGAAATATTTTGAAATGGGCTAACAATATGTTGAAAAATCAAAGTTATGTGTGCAGATGGGAAAGGAGTGAGGTAATTTCAAAATTTCTAAGAGAAAACACAGTTTCATTGTGATGATTTAATTTGTTTTGTCTTTATTGTTTATGTTGTCCCTTTTAACACTTGGTAGCCCCAGAAGTTGTATGACTGAGGATTCAGAAACCCATTTCTCCATGAAATTCTCATGCTGTAACAAATTTTTAAAAATAATTTAAAACAAATGATTTTTTTTTTAACTTGGAAATAAAATGCCTGCTGCAGATCTGAAGTCTCAGCTTCCCAACTACCACTGCAAAGCTGAATGAGTCTATGCCCAAAGAAGTCTTACTCAAGCAGATGCTGCCAGAACATCAGAAATGCAAAGCTTCCTGCCAACTCAGCTGAAAGATTCAGATGCTCTGAATACCCTGACAAGAAACACTCCCTCCATGGAGTTTCCTGGCTAAAGATAGACCTCCTAGGTGATGAGGTATCCAGTTTTATGGCAGATAGTTGACATTTTCAGACTGCCAAAGAGATAGGCTTGCTGGCAAGAAACCTTATCCTGGGAAATCTGCCTGATTTCTGTCAGAAGATTCAAGAAAATCAACACCTTCCTACAAAATTTAACAATTTTGTCAAGCTGGCATTTTCTGATAGAAAAACAGAGGAAAAAAATGTTCATTTTACTCATAAGTATTCAAAACTAAAAGAGATCTGAAAAAAACCCCAAAGTTCTGTTCTTTTAGAAAGCTGCCTAAGTATGACTCAATGTCGAGGCTGCCACTCTGAACCCTGTCCTTAACATTGACTCAATTATGTAACTTTAATGAGGTTATCTTACTTCATATGTATATATCCAATTTTGCTTTACAAATTAAAGTATCATTTAACCAGCAATGGAGTGTGCGATAATAAGTTATAATTCTGCAGTTTTTAGGGGGGTTAGCAGTTCAGGTTTTTTGTTTTTTCTTCTTACTTCTTTGGAAGATTATATGGGACTGTTCAACTGTTACAAATATATAATAAAATCATCAACATAATAAAATGTCCCTTTTAATTAAATAAATTTTCACAGTGCTTTACCCGTTGTACTTTCCAGCTACCATTGATGGCTTCCCTAAGGTATATCTCAGTCTTTGGTGGAGAAATGTGTCCAATTTGAATGGATCAATTTGAGCAACATGTTTTGGAGGAGCAGGACAAAATAAAATCAAGAACAATTACATAGTCAATCTGGAATTATAACTTTGATTAAAATAGTGTAGGTGTCACACTTCTCTCAGGCAAAGTAACAGAAAAATCTCTCTAGGTTTTTCAGATAAGATCAAATTCAAAGCCTAAGTAACCCATTAAATAATTTTATCTGTCCCCATGTTGGCAAAAAAATACTTCCCAGTTTTATGGCCTATGTATTTATATTATGTAGAAGTGGGGAAGTGGAGGTCTCAAACCAAGAAAATCTATAGGTAGACTTATAAATACTTTAAAAAAATATCTTTGCTGACCCTGTTTTTTTCTTCTTCATCTCTGACTTTGTGAGGCTTTAAGACTTGTTCCCTTTCCTAGTGCTAGATGAACTTAACATTATTTTAAGAAGATGTGATGGCCTTGGCATGTTTCAAAGGTTCCTAGACCATCAGATACAATGTATTTCTCATCATTTTATTACCACACTCCAACCTTTAATATCAGAGACACTAAAAAAACCTATATAAACCATATAGCTAGCTCAAAAGAGAAAATAAAAAGTGAGTCTGGGTCAGATCAGAGGCACCAGGATTCTAGATGATTTATGTGTTCCTTATATTGCAGAAATTGGTTCGAAGGTATGACTTTAGTCTTCATGCTGCATATATGACATAGGAAAGCCCAGCAGAGAGTGGAGTTTCCATAGTGTGGACAATCTATGAACTTTATCGGGACCTTTAAGTGTATTTATTCATTTATTTAATCTAAAGCTTCATTTTTGCTTAGCCCTGTGTTGAGCAGGGACTATACTTTATTAAAGTTATAGAGTGAATTATTCATCTAATGGTCTGTCTTCTTTGAAATTCTGTATCCAATTCAGTTTCCAAAATAAGTTGCCAAAATATGCTCCATGGTGACCTATAATACTACTGCGTATTCCTCTGACTCTGGCCTTCAGCTTCACCAGGCAGTCTTTCAAATCCATTTTGAGCTACTACAGCAGACATTTCTGATATTCTTTCTATCAACAATAATGTTAATTTGACCTGTTATTATTTTCTATACAGGTCTTGTTTTCTACTCTCTCACTAAAGAGTGATTGTGTAAGATACTGGTCTCTAGTAAAACCATATTCAATCCTCTGTTGTTTCACTAGTTGAAGTGTGTGTTCAGGGCTGGTAAGTGAGCTAAGACTTAGACCTTTGTTTTTTTGAAGAAAGATTTGATGGACAAGAGTCCTTTGGTATGAGATTGTGTTCATTAAAGCTTGAATCTGCTGCAGTTTTCTTCATAAGACACATAACAAAATGAAACAAAACAAAGAATGATAAAACTTCAGATTCAGACCCACTACTAACTATCAAAGTGAGAAGAGGAAGCTGTCATTTCAAAGTGCTTTCCTTTCTTCAAAGCCTCAAGACAGTTATAATAAGGTTTAGCAAACTTTAAAAAAGTGATTTTTTAACTTAAAAAATGTTTCTTTAGTCTTTTCTAAATTTAGGTTTTTTCTTCCTAAGAGATAGTAAATTATATAGAAATTTTTTCTTTGACACCTTTTCTTCCTGAATTCTTTGTTACTATATTTTTCTTTTGGGTGCAATTCAAACTTCATTTAAAGTGGCCAGTACAATAAAATGATAACAAAACTTTCCAAAAAAGATTTTATTCTGTGTTTTCACACAGTCAAAAATTTCAGTAAAGGTAAATATTGCATACTTCTGCATGTATAAAAAAGGACCTTTGAACTTTAAATTGTTGTGTTTTGGAAGGTGATCCTTACCAGTTAAAAAATAGAAAAATAAAAATTAATGGGTTTGTGTCTGTTATCGCTAAGAAACTGAATTTCTTTGGTTATTTTAAATTTTATTATAAACTATATTTGTAATTTTGCACATTTGTCATGGAATAACTGACTGAAGTTATAATGATTTAGATTCTGATTTTAGATTTTGAATTCTGAATTTATTCAGAGGTACATTTGGAATCCAAATGGCCTCATGCTGGACCAGAGTGAAAGAAACAGACATCAGAGTTAACAACTTTTACTGTCTTTCCTTCCTCAGATGCACTGGATATGTATTCTGGTATGCTTAGAAGCAAGGTTCTGGTTATGGAAACAAGACTAATCAATGTTATTTTAATAAACTGTGAAAAGAATTAACTTTTTGGTTCACAGCAGTACCACACGGATAAGCCACTGTAGAAATTTGGCATGAACAAAAAATGAAATGTTATCATTTTATTGCATCATAAGATCTTAATTCATTTTAGTAACTAATTATTTTTATAATATACTACTGGTGAGACAGTTAGAAAAGTTTATTTTATATCTTTAAAAACATAGAGGCTCATCATCTGTCTGTGAATGTCTAAGTACAGGATAGGATTATTTAATACAAAAACAATTTCTTTCAGGACATCTTTGGAGGTGGTAAATTTAACTAGCTTATTGAAAGACTCATTTTAATTGATGTTGATACATCAATTGATGTCATTCTGGTTTTGATCTAAGGGCTAATGAAGCAAATAGAAAGCCTTGATTGAAAAATAGTTGCGAGCTTGGTTAATATTAAGAATTGCCAGTATGAAGTCTGTGTTGTGCTGTTATGTTTCTGCCATTCTGTACTTGTTGTGTTAGGTGATTTATCTGTGTGAATAGAAACATGATTTGAAGTTGTTTGTTAAAAATAATCCAATTGATTAAAAATTTATATATATATATGTAAACACTTGGATGCGTAGTGAAACTGTTTTCCTTTAATGCATCGTTTGTTAAAGGAGGGAAAAAAAGCTGAATGTATTCTTTCTATCCATCTTCTCAAAAAATCTAAAATTATCTATGCCTCTTTGCATGTGTAGGTTCTTCTTTCAGTCCATTGTTTTTTAGCTCTCCAGAGTTTTTATCTTCTCTTTTTGGAATTTATAAAAAATAAACCCAGCCACTCTCTAAGCCTTTATTTTGTTTGGTCATACAAGCCAAGCCAGTCAATCTCCTCTCTATTCTCCTGGTAATCCTCATAGCCCTTTTCTGCACTAGTTCCTGTAAGACTTAGTATGAATTTAAGTGAATCTTTCAGGAATACGAGTGACTATATGGTACATTGTATTTTGGAGGATGCATTATGGATATGCCTTCATATTAATGTTCTAGAATACCTCTCCTGATACGTTTCAGGGTTTATGTTTGTACATTTTACAATTTGTACCTTTAAAACATTGCAATGGAGGGTCATACAGTAAGTTGAAACCTGTCCAATTCATCATACTTATTGTTGGTTTTCCAATCTGCATGAGAAAGGACTTGTTGACATTAGGAAAGTCATTGTAAAATGAGAATGCTGTGAATGTAAAGCTCAGTGGGTCTTTGAATATACTAGCAAAATTATGAGACGCTCAGAACTGATTTTAGGCAGCATTTTTCTCCTAGTAAATAACACTGAAAAAAATAGAAAACTTCTAAAGACTTACAGAAAGCCAAAAATATTTTTTTAATTCTAACAGTGAATGATTGCAAAGCAAATGAGATATGTTAGTTTAGCATACTGTAGAAAGATGTTTTAGAGCATCTGGCTAGCCAAAAGCTGAGAACAGAGGAGTTGAGAAAGTCAAAATATACAAAAATCAAAGTCAACATATATGACAGCCAAGGAAAGAGAAACCAAGAAAAGGCAGTAGGTCATTGGCTTCTTTTATACTACACCTATTCATGCAGCATGGTAATTTAAGTCCACATGGGCTTTATAATCTAAGCAAGACTAGTTTTTTTAAACAATATATATTGCAATGAAAATAAGGTTTGAACACGCATGTTAATACCTTTTTACTGCATCATAATAGCAGTTAATTATTTGTAATGATGTGAGAGCTAGTGCAGAGGTTTTGAAATGGTGCAGGGAGTGTGTGTGTGTATGTATGTGTGTCTGTGTATGTGACAAAGGGTCAAACTCAATGTCACTCTAAGCACAACTGGTCATTCAGTGATTCATAAGCCATGGGAATTTAGGGGTAATTCAGATATATAAGAGACTGCAGACCTTCTTGTGCTATTTCCTGTTTTGAAGTTGCAACTGTTCCGATAATGTTTTAAAGAACTATCTCAAGGAAACAGAAAAGTTGAGAAAAGTTTCAAATTTGTCAATACCAAAAAGAAATGCAAAGATTCATTTGTCTAAAATTTAATATTTAAAAAGTCTTACTCTTTTTAGTAAGCCTCTTGATTTTTTGAAAGCTTAGTTAATTTATTTTCCAAATTTTAAGTTTAATAATCCTGCCTGGCCATTAAAAGAAATACAAAGTTAAAAAGACTCCTTTGGTGGATATGCATGGATGGTTGCAGGTAGTGAGGAAAAGAACATAGAGAATTTCTTGTTGTTCTCTGTTCTTGGAAAATTTACTCTCTTTTAAGAGCATTCAATGAGCTTCACATGTGAAATTATAACAACCTATCTGGCAGGTCCTTCTTCAAAGTCATCGGTCTGAAAAGCACCTCTCAGTTTTCTGACTGCATTAGATGTTATTCTCCCATTTTAAAAACTAAAACCTTTTCATTCTTTAGCATATTATTTTTCTGTGACTTTATATCTTTTTTTTTTTTAACCAGGAAACCTCTTTATTTTTTCACATCTTTGAGCACTTTCCAATCCTTACATTATCTTTCATTTATTGTTACACTGTATACTTTAAGAAGCTGTTCTTTGGAGATGTTAAACAGCTGCAGCTCTCAGTGACTCCTGCTAAAGAAAGAATATTGTAGAAGTGTATCTAATGTGTTCATCCTGTCATTGTTTTGAGAGGAAGAAGTGCTGTGAAGACAGTTAAATTACTCTTCATATGTAAAAGCTTGATTATAAAAGAAATACTAAATGTTTTTAAGGCTTTCTAGTATACCAGTGAATACGATGACTTTTTTATGGACGTTTATGAGAGTTTTAAATTTCCAAGTCACACTCATTTTGGAGAGATGCTTTTGCTTACCAAAAGTTTTAAGATTTGAGGTTTCCTGGTCCCTTTTTGACATCTCTTCATTATGGCAAAAACAGGCAAGTAGGTGAGCCTTATCAGTGTGATCTGAGCAAGTCACACAGTGACTTCTCTCCAAGATTTAACCTTGTAAAAATTAAATATCTACTCTAACCTATTCTGATATGCTTCCTCCTTGAAGCTCTCTTCTTTCTAACACTTCTCCCATATTATATTTTTTTAATCCATGCAGATTCAGACACGTCCAGGGCAAACAGCGGCTTGTTCTTTGTATGTTCTTTTTATTGTCAGTCTGTGTCCCAGGTATCTCCAAGGATTCCCAAGTTTTACCATCTTACAGATGAATTGTCTAAAATCATTCCTAATGCAAATGTTAGACTTTTTTGTTTGTTTCCAAATTGTGAATAAAGAAAAAGATACACCGACTGACAAATGTAACTATTGTTGTGAATGTGGAAGTATATTGCTCTCATCAATGTGTCATCATTTCAGGAGTGGAACACACTGAACCTGATTTCCCAATTATATGAAAAGTTCATGCATAGTTAGTCATTCAGTTTCTAGATTCTGTATCATATATTATTTTGTTTTGTCCATATGTATTGAGGCTACTCGTATATGACATTTATACTAAGTGTCACAACTAGGTTTCAGGGCTCTTAGTACTAACATATGTGAACATTGAATGAGTAGTTCTGTAAATCCTAGAGCACGTGAGACCCAATTCCCTGCAGCTCTTCTGCCTTTCCTTTGTTGACTGGTGTTCACAATATGACTGACCTCATCTATGATTCTATGATTCTGACCATTCTATGATTCTATGAATCTATGATGCCTGAGTTCATGCTGAGGGGGAAAGGAGTGGCAAAGAGGAGAAACAGAATAGTCAGGGGTTTCTTTCATGTTCATAAAACATGCAATAATGATATATATTATATATCTCCTAGAGATATCTTAGTGAGAAATAATTGCAGACTATTTAGGAAACCTAGTATAAATGGCAATTCTTCCCCAAGGGCTTACCATCTAGGATATAGCACTATATAAACAGATGAGACAAACAGGTTAGAGTGAGGTGAGGGACAGTGTGTTTAGACAATTTTTAGCCAGCAATAGAAATCACATTATATTTTTTTCTTGACATTGTCAGGTTGTAGTTCATTCATAATTTGTTTTGATTTTTACTCTCTTAAATATTGAATTTCACAGCAATGCACATTTTACAACTTCATAAAACTGGTAGGTGAAGAAACTATAGAAAACATCGACCTTAGTGTAGAAAGAGTTATTAAGGTCTCTTTACATATATTTAAATTATCTGTTCACAAGGTACTCATAGTTCAGGAAGGGCAGTTAAACCATAGAAAAGGAATGCCTGAAGCAAACTAAGTTCAGAGAAGTTTTTAAAACAAGTTTGAATCCCTGCTTAATGTTATCAGATAGAAATGTAAAATAGGCTTCGAATTGGGTAATTAATACTGTATAAATAATCATCTCTAACGGTCTCTTTTTTTTTCCTGAAACAGTCCTGCACAGATTAAAATTGCTTCCCCTACCATCTCCAGCTCTTTCAAGGCGAAGTTAAGGTACAAATTCTTACTGAGCCCTTAGGGTTCAATTCACCTGAAAAGTAGCTGTGACCTTCCGTACTGAGCAAGTCTATAAAAGAGCGGCAGGTGGTGTCTCCGTGGCAATTTGACCTATTCAGCTGCAAGGTTGCTTGGCATGCAAAGTACACTTTTGTTATATTGACGCAGGGCAATCTGGTCCTGGGGAGGGGAAAGGGAAAACAGGACTACTTTGTAGGAAACAGAAGAAACAGGGGTTTTACAGATGCTGTTTAAGGAAACTCCATTAAATTATTTAATGGAATAAATGGAACCTAGAGCATCTCCTATGTCCACAGCAAAAATATATTGCCCTAGTTTTTAAAGAGTGATATGTAAATTTATAGCTCTGCATGGATAACTACTACTAACAGTAAACCACAGAATGAATGGGAGTGCAACATCACTTACAACTATGACCTTTGATGGGCCTGATCTAAAACATACCAGAATAACTAGGAATCTCTTTGCTCATTTAATGGGCTTTTGCCACAGTAAACTTGCTTTTTTGAAGTGCAGTGGCAGTGCCAGAGTATAACATTAGAGAATTAGGTCCAAAGCAACTCTTCTTAGGCTGTCTTTGTGGCAGTGTGTCTTGTCGTCAAGCAAACAATTAAAAAAAAAAAAAATCCTGCAGGAGTGAAGACGTCCCCTGCTGTTTGAATGCTTTGCATTCAGTGTCCTGCATAATACATATTTTAAAAAGCAAAATAAAATATCTCATACAGCTTTTTTAGATGGATTGGGCATATGATCTTTGTCACTGGCTGTACAAATACAGTAACTATACAGTCAAATGGTCTGATTATTTGCAAAAGTTTTACGCTTCATCACTTAATGGAACTTTACCTAAACACTTAATGCATTTTATATTTAAGTGTTATAAAATGCCTAATTGAAGTATAGCTTTACAAATAATGAGAAGGAAATCCTTTGTTGTTGTCTTGTTTCCCAGAGTTCCCTTTTTTTACCCTGTACTCTTTCTCAGATGGATTATGTGATTCTTGCACAAGATTTTGAACTTTATTGTCATATCTTACCCATTCCAATTTATCATCTCACTGAAAATAAGGAGAAATATCTGGACCAGATTAATTTTGACACTTATATTATTAATGCCTGACCTGTTGGAATCACAGGATTTATATTTTTTTACAGAACTTCATTATTCCAGTCCTAGTAGAGCTCCCTGTTACTTATCAGAGGGGAAAAAAAGGAACCGGTCATAGTGATGCAGTTGCTGTGGACAGAGGAAGAAGATCAGAGAAGAGAAGTAGCTTTGTTTGGTCATTGCGACTAGCTGTGCATAATGGCAATCACTTTACTTTCTTAATGTGTTTTGTTTGCTGTTTGCATATCAAGTCTCAGAGTTCAGTATCATTAAAAATACAGGAAAAGAGAAGGAATGATGTCAGGGACACAAAAAAACTCAATGACATAAAGAGGATGTATTTTTAAGAAACCTTTAAAATCAACACCACTGCTACTAAACATAACTGAAGTACTGAGAAATTTTTTCCCTGAAAAAAAACCAATCAAAGTAATGTTAACTAAATAATAACTAAATATTCAAATTATGTGGCTCCACTCAGGCAATTATATTCAACTTCTAACAAGGAAAGAACCTTGTAAAATAACCCAGAGCAATTTCTTACAGTTATATTAGCTTACATTTTTTTATTTGGTAGTACTCACACAGATTTCTGAAGTCCAGTTTCATTATGAGAAAATATTTTCTTTACATGAAAGTGTTTTAGTGCAAGAAAGTTGTATTATTTGGCAGTTTGATATTTCTGGCCATAGATTGGAACTAGTATATAAAGTATATTTAAAAACAAGGGGAAAAAAGAAACTTTCAGCTTCTTATGGCTGGAAGCTGTGGAACTTTTCACGGGAAAAACTTGCAGCACTAAGATCACTGCCAAAGCTGATGGATTCTACATTCCTCTTTGTTGAGATGTGAAGAATCAATATACTTCTAGGTCAATTCTCTTTTAGCAAAAGGAGAAGTGGAAAAGAAGTGAGAAAAGAAAGTGACAGAAGGCATGAATGTACCAGTCAAATACATAGAATCTAAAGTTTATTTTTTTCTGGAAAATTTATGTACTTGTCTTAGTTGAAACCATAAATTTCTAAGTATAGCATTTGGTGAATCTTTCTGAGTAAAATATTTAAGATAGTGGTATGTAGCAAGATAACACTTTCTAATTAAGTATCAAACTTTCACATTATTTTATTAAATGTTAAGATGTTTTTAACGAAGGTATACTACTTAAGGTCCTTCAAAAAAAAGCAACAGTGAGGTTCCTTCCTCTCAGTACTTAGTACCCCAGTGTCAAATACTTCTCAAACTGGATATTATACTGCCAAATCTTTGACATAGGTCTATTTATGCTAAAACAGACCTATGCTTTATTGTGGACTAAAACATAGACTTTCTTGTCACTCACTCTTCTGTGGTATAAAATCTTAAACTTTTCTGAGAGCTTTTTTTCTGCTGCGAGCTGGGATTTTTTAGGGGCATATTAATGGATTGTTGAAATGAATTTACCATTGGTATGCAAAATCTTAATACAGAACTAGCACAGGGTAACCTGGTATCAGGGTGGCTTCATTGCCTTGCCAAAGATGTATGTTCTGGTAAGGTCTATCATGTTTTGGCCATGTGCACATAGCAACTAATGAAGATTATCACTTAGGTAGCATAGTGTTAATGTTATAAAAGGTTGTCCCCATTTAAGAAGTGAGAACTATATCACTTGCATACTTCTTTAGCTCTATTTGAGTGTAAAATATGCTAAATTGCAAGTATGTATGTTCGATAAAAAGGGTGGAAAATTAGATAACCTTTCATCAGCAATAAATGATCTTATAAAGATTCTAGCTCCAACAGAGGTATCAGTATCTTTTTAGTTTAGTCACCATTTCCTTAAGCTTCCTGGGCATGAAGCCCAAGTCCTAAATCACTGGAAGTTCCTGACATGTAAATCTAGATAAAGAGACCTAGACACTTTCAGAAGCTTTATAGAGACTTTTCTTGCTTCTGAGCAAGAAGTCTGCTAGACCTTTTTGAAGACTGTCCAGTAGTTCTGTTCCATGAAAACTGTACACTTCTGTTTTGAGTGTTGCTTTGGTTGAGCCATTATCTTCAGAAAGGGAGGGCAAGGCAAGCAAGACTCTGCCTCCAGTCTAAGGACAGGAGAGAGGTCTGCTTCATAGGGAAGGGCAAGGTGGAAAATTTCAAATAGAAGAGTAGGAGGAGGAATTCACAAGAAAGGAGGATTTATTCCATGAGTAGGGAGGGAATTCTTGAAGAAAAGTGAGAATAAATCAGTGTTTGGCCTCTACAGACTGTGGCTATTGCCCTTGTGCTATCACAGCAGTAATTGACCTGTGGGAATTTGAGGGTGTATTTTCATGTTGCAGCTGAAGAGATAATAAAGAAGTTTATAAAACCAAATAAGAATACCTGCTGAACCTGGTCAGTTAAAGTTAAATTATGTATATCCCCTCTCATTTTTTTGTTTATTGATGAAATAATAAGGAAGAAAAGATCTTTTAAGAAGTCTATATTTTTTCTGTTTCCATCAGTGATAATTGCTTTGATGACCATGACAAACCTTTCCAATCCTATGATCAGCTGTTGTGGGAAGTATAAGGGGTTATTGATCATAGTCCAAGTCAAGATAATTCTAAGAACCCATTAACAAACAAGATATTTGAATATAATCTCTTAGTTGCTTCAGTTCAACGCAAACCATGCTCTTCTGCATTTTAGTCTGAAAGAATTTACTTTTAACAAGGATTGTGTATTCTGTAAACTTAAAAGCTTTATTTACTTTAGAATAAAATATTTCATATTATTCAGAAGTTATTTAGCCCATTTTTTTTGTCCTGGGTGTTTGTTTGTTTGTTTGTTTGTTTTATTTAGGTTCATTTCTGTAAAGAACAAAGTAAAAATATAAAAAGATTCATTTTCAAGATGTGAAAATAAAATATACTGGCATTTCCAAATAGAGTCATTTTATTGTGAAAGTAAAATATTTTGATATTTACGTAATATTACCCCTGATTTTTGCAGGGCTCAGCTGAAACTATTCACTGAGTTTAGCTTATTTCTTAGACAAGTCCAATTAACTTCTGGCTTGGCAAATTTACTTCTTATAAAACAATTAATATAATTTTAAGCTAAAAATCAGAAACTTAAGTATATATTTATTTAATTATTAAAGCATAGCAACATTTTCATGTTCTTATGTTTACCACTTCAATAGTACTTGCCAACCTAATTCAGAAATAAATCTTCCCGCTGTTTTATGCATGCTACATGTATCATACATTAATCTCAGTACACGAAAGATTGACACATTCTTCTCAATTATAGATTAACTAAACATTCAAATATCTCATAAGCCTAACTTAAATCACTTTTATGGTACTGTAATTCAGCATTAAAACAGTTGCAGGCTCTTAGAAAATATTTTCTTCAGGAAAGGAATAGATAGAAGTTTTTTTAAAAATGCCCTAAACTGTAGAACAAATTATTATTCTCCTTCTCTGTATCTGTCCTATAGTTGGTACTGTCTGTGAAACCTCATTGGATTGTACAGTAGGTACTGATTTTGCATCTTTAATGACTTCTTTAATTCTTGTAACTATATCAAGAGCATTAGCCAGATTTAAATCTTTCTCTCTTAATGTATTTCCTCTTTCTCTCTCTAGGCTTGAAGTTTCTTCAATAGTCTTTTCAACTATTTAAACATGAATCACTCTATGAGCCAGTGCACTGAATGTCCACATAAAGATAAATTCCTGTAAAGCAGTTTCCTCCTTATCATTTGGTTCTCAGGAGTTTTGCTTTCCAAAGGCAATAACAGTTTCTGCCAAAATATTTGTCCCCAGTCCAAGTT